>NC_056726.1:61544688-61589688 GCF_019279795.1 Protopterus annectens | reverse complement strand
TCCATGTGGCACTAAGCAGCACCAAGTGGCAGCAGGGAAGCCATACCAAAGCAGGGTATACATTAAGGTAGCCTGTGTCACCTCATGGCTGTTAGATGTAGACACTAAAGGAAAGAAGCATCATATAGCAGTTGCACAGAGCTAGGTGGTTTCTGCACAGTTAATGGCAACAGTGATGTGAGTATGTGAAAAGAGGACTTCAGATGTCAGGGCCAATTAGTATAATGCATATCATGAGCTCCCTGGCAGTAGGACAGAGAACAATGTATTCAATAGGGAAAGTGCATTGGAAAGATATTGTGCAAAACAGGAACTTTTCCCTATGCTTCAGGAAAGAGGACAAACTCAAGAGTCCAACAGGTGGCTACATTGCTGGTATTACTGCATGCTTTTACATGGTGTTGATGCCAATCAAAGGGATCTTGTTTATTGTGCCCAAAGCCCTGCATGCATTTCCATGTGCCTTCATGCCTTAAGCTCTGATGGCCTGATGGCATGCCTACTGCCTGATCACCACGTGTGCTCATAATCTCATTACTGGCATGGTAATGGAGGTGTAGTGGCATCTTCTGTGCACAATTTCTTAATTTATGGTCTAAATTCCAAAAAATATACTTGATGCTTTTCTAAATTTTCTAAATTTCATCTGACCATCACATGCCTCCATTCTGCAGCTCTGACGTCATGATGACCTTGAAAGGTGTGTGCCCACATGCCAGCAGTTGTAAATACAATAGCTCTTTACTTTGAGTGCCATGTCTAGGAATTCCACTCGGACTGATGTTTCTACTCATGACTTGAGTTTTGTTTCTCATGTACTAAGTGATGATCTCCACACATCCTTATAACAAACTTACATCATCACTAACTAGGTAGTTGTAGATCACGCTAACATTATTTTTAACAGAAACTTCTCAAGTTCTTAACTAAGGTTTACTGCCACATTACAATGAGAAACATTATGGCTAAATGTTTTCTACTTTAGAAAATGCTTATTACGCCATGTGCGATAGGCATTGAAACCCCGCACTGATGGTGTGCTTTCATTGGTCTTTGTTGTTTTATCATACCAACTTTTGGGACATGATCCATTACCACAGTCAAAACTTCTGCAAGGACATTGAAAATATGAGAAAAGTCATGAATCTTCTGCAAAACTCTGTACATTTGTAAAGTATGGTGAACAAAATTACAGTTAATAACTTTTGTATGCAGAGTGTACATTGATGCCAAAACCTGTCCTTCTTTAACTTTTTAAGTGATTTAAACTAATATTTTAAATTAGTCACAATGCTGTCCTTCATTCTCATATTTTTTTTTTTTTTTGCTTTATCTATAGTTCTCTGGTTCAATTCTCGGCTGGGGTGCCTTCTGTGTGGAGTCTGCATGTCCTCCCTGTGGTCATGTGGGTTTCCTCCGGGTGCTCCGGTTTCCTCCCATGTCCCAAAGAGATGCTGTAAGTGGAATGGACACGCTAAATTGGCCCTAGGCGTAAGTGCATGCATGTGTGTGTACCTTCTGTGAAAGGTTGGGCGCCGGGCTGGCAACTTGACACTGTAAAACTCCACTGCCAGTCATGAGTGGACAGCTGATCTGCTGTGGCGACCCCTAACCGGGAAAAACCGAAAGAAGAAAGAAGAAGCAGCTTTATCCATAATTCCTGAGTAAAGGAGCCAAGATATAAGCCATCCATGGGAAAGGGGGTGAAGTTAGAGCTAAATTTATCTGCTAGCAGATTGGCTAGATCCTCTGGGTCTGAGTATTGATATCATTTACTTTTAGCTTTATGCAGTGTTGGGCATTCTATACATGCTTCTAATATAGTTAAAGAAGGCCGTGTGGTTATCCTTCACCTGGGTGGCTATTTTTACCTCATATCTGATCCGAGTCAGCAGTTCCTAATTTAGTTTAGCAAGAGAGTTTTTGTTGTATTCAGAGCTAAATTTGTTTTTGCATACAAGTTTTTTTTATATAGAGACTGTTTATATAAGGTTCCACCATAGGTGTTTATTTTTTAATTTGGCATTATGTTTATTTCTCATGGGGGAAATAGAGCCATTTTCATGTGCATAGAATTTAATTTTGCAGTAAAGGATTCTGCATAAGCAGTGAGGTCATCAATATGAAAGGGGCTTTTGAATTTAGCCAGGTCATCACTCAGTTTTAGTAGATTAGCCTTTGCATAATTTCTGAATACGGAGGTATTGGAAGTTGCTTCAGGCTTCAGTCATATTATAAATGGGACTGATTTTAGTCTGATTTCACCAGGGAAGAAGTTGCAACTGCAAAGCTGCCTCATATTGATAAGGATCAAGTCCTGGATTTTGTCACCCTTGGGTGGAATGTGGACTAACTAGTCTAGAGATTTTGCATTGATGAGGGCAAGAAATGTCTGGGCATACATGTTTAAGCATGTATAAGTCTTCCAGTTCATAAAGAAATAGTTGAAGTCTTCTAGGAGAATAGTATTAGGCGTAATACATAGGGATTCCATACTAGCTAGTTAGGATATGTGGGCCAACAGGGGCATAAAATGGGTCCTATATGTTGTTATAAGTGGTTTTCTTACTAGTAAATTGTGCATGGATGAGTTCCAGGTTGCTATCTTTTTGAGTCTGGAGGTGAATTTTTTAAAGAATATGGAGACACAACCACCATTAGAGCCTGAATGTGTGATAGACATTGAAATCCTGCACTGATGGAGTGTTTCATTGCTCTTGAACCAACTCACTGTGATGATGCATATATCATCGTTTTTTTCTTAAAGATATGTCTCAAGCCGTTTATACCCACATATATTATGACTGTGTCATATGTGTTCTTGTGTACAAGGACGTCAGTGCTTGCATAATGTGGGGAATCCTGGTGCCTCATAGGAATCTGACTGTGACTCTCCTTGCACAGCCTGGTGAGCACTGCATTGGTGTATCTCATTATACTGTCACCTTTCCCTACAATATTGGATTTTGTGGAAGTTAGCCTTACAGGCTTTTGAAATGAGTGAGTGTAACTTTTAACTCTTTAATGTATGTTTCATGGTGGGTGCTGCCTGTTATGTGTCTTTGTGGATTTGCTGAGGGTACTTGTTCTTAGCTTACTTTTAAGACGACTTTATGATTTACTAAGTTGCTTTAAAGATTCTCAGTATATGAAGGTCTATGCATGCGTGTGAGTGTGTGTGTGTATGTGTGTGTGTGTGTGTGTGTGTGTGTGTGTGTGTGTGTGTGTGTGTGTGTGTGTGTGTGTGTGTGTGTGTGTGTGTGTGTGTGTGTGGCATAGTGTGGTACTGATAACCTGCTTGTTATTTGTTGTGGCTTCACCTGACAGCTTTGTCTCTGATAACAATGTATAACTACATCTCTGACATGCAGTGGACACTTTTTTAAGTGGTAGGTGGTTGTTAGTAAGTATGAGACAATTGCTACGTTGTGTCAGGATGCCCATTTCAACCAGACTGGCTACAGAAATGGTTGGAAAATGTAAGCTCATGTTTCCAAGTGCTTAGTAATGTGGGCTGTAGGAAGAGTTGTGCCTATAAGATTTGGAGTTGATTTACTTGAGATGTTGTCTACATATGAAGAGCAATGCGCCACCTGGTGCAAACCTACCTGTTTAAAACTAACAATGTAATCTACACATGTAGAGTAATGTGACACCTGGCACAAACCAGAGACTCTTTGCTCAGAAATTGTCTGTATAAAGTACACTAGCAATTGGGAGAAGAGGTCTATAGAGAAGGTTAAGGCTCTGAATCCCTGTAGCTATACAGTGCAATGTGCTGTGCTGCTGCTCAGTGTGCAGGGTCGAGCTAAATTGCCTTATTTATAACACAGAAAATAAGCAACATAAAGCTCAGTACAGCACATCAACCAATGGCAACACACTTGGATTTAGTCTCAGTGGCAAGTAGCTCCCACAACAAGATTGGAATCTTTCTTCTGCTGCCAGAAGGAAACTTTAAACAAATTTCTGTGAAAATTCACTATTTTAACCAATTGCTATGTTACTCACAAATGATAAATAGTGTTGATTCATCTATTGGCTACTACCTGGCTTCTGTTAATAGTATTAGTCTCACCACACCTATACTCATCTAGGAATCAATGCTCCTTTCTCCTTCTCTCACCAGAAGCAAAACAGTAGCACCAACCCCAAGCTGGATCTTAAGAAGCAGGTGATTGTCTCTTTAGTGATCAGCAGTTTTATACCCAATGTTCTACGTGTATGTAGGCTTGTTGCAGCGGTCTCCTGGTAGATATCTTGGAAAGCACATACAGCAGCTCAGTGCAAGAGAGCTAATCTGTACTATTGTCCAAAGCCAAACCAGTCAGGGAAGTCGTATGCACACTGCCCAACTGGACACAGTCAGGAATCAATGGCTTCACGTTCTTCTCTCGCAAGGAGCAAAACAGAAGCACTAATCCAAAGCTGACTCCTAAGAAGCAGTTTTCAGGCTTTTCATTGATCGGTAGTCTCTAGGAAGGCTAGAAAATAATGCCACTGCGCTCCTTCTCTCAAAAGGAGGCAAACAGAAGCACTAATCCAAAGATGATTCCTGCGATGTGGTTTGTAGGCTATCAGAGATTGGTAGACTTTGCAAGATGTTTGTAATTTCAGAGGTAGGATGGAAGAAAATGGATTAATGCTCTTTGTATTTCAGTGTTCACTAAACATTGGTGAGCAAGGAAAGAGTGAGTAACTAAAGTTGTAACAGTTTACACCAAAGGCCCTTCTAATTTAAACTTTTAGTTTTCACTAGTATGAGCAGATATGATGATTCTGGGAGTGGCGTCCAAGGACAGATGTACAAAAGAGGTGGGCAGCTCAGAAGCCAGTGAGCTTAGTATGTAGCACAACAGACAAATTGTTGGTGGGTGGGAAACTCAGTCTCACAATAACAGGTGACTGTTTCCTTTTCTGCTTACCTTAAATAATAAATGCTATATCTTAGCTCCTCCAATAGATCACCTAGCCTTAATCTCATTGCAGTCAGAGCAGAGAACAGAAAATAAATATTTCCTAACATGCCCTAGATACCTACTTTTAAACCTGCAAGATGAAAACAAATTTAAAATACAACAAATATAAAACAAAACAAATTTAAGCTAAAACAAACTGCAATAAAAAAAGAGTAAAGAATAAAATGAATGTAAAATTACAAACCTTAAATGTAGAATTCTAAAGTAGTCTCACAAGAGCAGTAGGTCAGTGGCATCTCCAAAAGATGCCACATGGCAACTACCTGAGCCTAGGTTCCACTGAATGTTTACAGTGGGTATTTTTGATTGTCCACACTCTGTGGTATAATGTATAGCTGGATTTTGAATGACTGATTTCTGCAAGGGTGGAGTCTTGTAAACATTAAACACCCAGAGGCTTGTTCAGTTCAGTGCTCTTCAGTGCAGGGCTGCTCTGAAAACAACAGAAGACTACAGAGAAGAAAGAAAAGACCAAAAAGACCTTTTCCATCTGAATTTCTAGTGATTCAACACACTGCAAGGCTTTTATCTGCTTTATAGGAGAGGGTCTGCAGTGTTCCAGCCTTTGGTGAGAGTGCAGTTTTCCATGTGATTACTGGCCAGTTTCTCCAGGCTGCATTGGCAGGATTTTATTTAGCTCACTTACTGCTGTGGTGGAACTTTACAGACTTTAAATATCCCTTAGCATACTCAGTTTGGCATGAAGCAGTTTTAGTTCTACTGGGTAACCAGCATAAGACCCTGCTCTACAAATGGGAAGCCAATCTCCATATCCACCTCCTCTGTCATAAATTACTTGTCTTATAGTGATTGATTTCTAATACTGCCTTATTATACACAATAATTTACTGACTGGACTATATGTATTTGCATCACTGAAACTAGTGATGTTGTTCTGCTGGCCGCAAGGTTATTAAGTTTAAATGATATCGCAGTGTTGCACCTTGCTGCTGCTGTATTGCTTTTAAATACTTTCAGTATCCAAGATAACAATACCATATTGCTGTTACTATTCCAGAAAATTTTGCACTGTTGCCAGTTACTGATATAAAATACAGAGAAACCTTATCATCTTATCATCTCAGTTAATGACTGCCCACTTTTTGGATGCTTGGAATTGTTGCATTTCAGATTGTTACTCTTTGCTGTACTGTTATGGCATTTAACCCTACTGCTCTATGGTACCACACTATAAACTACTGCACAATACTATCTAATATACTTTTGCTTCTTAATTTGATTGCTTTACTGTTACTGCATTGTGACTCTTTGCTTTATAGTTACTGTACTCAAAACTATTCATTTAGACTATCTGCAGTTGTTGTTCAATGCTTCCTGTGGATGGATCCATTGGGTTACACTATCTATAGCTCATTGTGGCTACTTGATAGTTTTATAAGAAGTTAACCATTTATTTCAGTTATTCACTGTACTTAATTCTGTATCTTTCCACTGCAGTTATTACATTGCTACTTGAAATGATTGTTCCAGTGTTACAGAAACTGAAACTATTTCTCTGAGTTACTGCACTTGAAACTAAAGAGTAAGACTATCTTATTTAAATTATCCATGTTACTGACTACTTTAATGTTCCTACATATTGCTGTCACTTTCTGGACTTGTCAATAATCCCACTATTACTTACTGTGTCCTGAGTCTGCTGTAGTCACATTTCATATTCTTATACCCTTTAGACTCATCTCATATAATCACGATTCAAATTCATTATTCTCATCCACCTTATATTAAGAGCATTTTTGAAGCTTTCTCATACCCCATCATTTGCACTGGCAATTATAAAATCTCATTCAGCTCTTGTTCGCACTGTAGCCCAGCCTGACAGCTCTTAGTCTTTTGAAGCAGTGAAACAACTGCATCATGCTTAATAAAATCCATTATTAACGTCTCACAATGATTCAATATGTGAAAGATGTAAATAGTTATTGAACTTGGAGGTTAACTCCAAGTTACCTCATTTGATAAGCACAAAACACACACACACACACACACACACACATACACACATAAAGCACAGAGCACTAACTATACCTACTCATACTGAGGTCGTTAAGAGATCTCTACCTAAGCATCTCATTCAAGGGACTAAGGAACCTCCGCCAATTAATTTTCACAACAAAACACCCACCTTTGTCCTTCAGGCTGATAGGCAGCAAATGTACTTATACAAGTTGAAAGGGTGCAGTCTTTAAACCCCTTAAGGCCCACTAAGACTGCATCCATCCCCAGTAATAGTTTAGTAATAGTGACTGCAATGTCAGGCATAAGGACACCACACTTACTAAGCTAGTTGAAAACAGAGTAGCAATTAGCTGTACTTCTGGAGCCAGGCTCTGGGGTGTAAGAAAGGCTCTTAGATCCCTCTGTCCTGGAAGATATGATCTGTTGATGATCTATGTGGGTGAATGTCTTTAGATGCTCTACCCAGAGTGATATACAGAAGGATATGAATAACCTTGCCATGTATAAGAATTGATAGGACTGTAGAATACTGGAATAAACTGGAAATAAGTCGAAGAAACTGGAATGAATGTCTTTATCTTTTAATTACCCAAAACTGTGCTGAACAGGTGTCAGTCTCTCCTTTATGTGCCAAATCTTGTACATTTCAGAATAGAAGTCCACATACACTGTAGTTTGGTTAAGAATGTTTTATGTACAGTGGAGGTAGATGTCAGCAATATTCGAATCAAATCTTAATGTCCGTATCCTCTACACTCATTATACTGTCTGCAAATTCTATCCTCAGAATGTCAGATCTTGCTGTCTCCAGTAACAGTGCTGATAATTATGCCCGTAGCTTCTGCAGTCATATTCCTTTCCACCTGAATAATATAATTGATATTCTGGAATGCCGGATATTTCACCTGACTTGAGTGTCTGTACCAAACTTCTGTGGACTGCACTGCAATGACATGTTGTATATCAGCCCAAACTAACTAACTGTGTCGGAAGTATCTCCTAATAACACCAAAACTCTGTAAATTTCTACACACCTCTTTAACCCTGGTTCCCAAGCCTAGTATCATCTAAACAAGATCTGTTTGTACTCAATGTACTGCACATTTTGCTAGTTAGTTAGTACATTTTATTCTTATTAGTATTCTTGACTGAAGGTTATTTTCATGGATTAAAAGTGCATTTACTAAAACTGCACGCAAAATGTGAAGGCCTGCTTTAATATGGCTGCATTTTTAGACTCGTTCAACAAGAATTCTGTATTTTGTTTAACAAACTACATTTAAATGAAACCTAATTTTACACCATGCATAAGTCAGAGGCGAGAAAGACACTGATCGTGAGTTGCATTTTGTCTTCACCCAGAATGATGAAGAAATTCATTGTCAAGAAATGTGACCTTAATAAATGGATATGTATCTTTTGCCTTTCTGTCTCAGCTTAGGGATGGCATTTAGATCTCTTACTATGGGTTTTGCATTATGACTAAATCCTGCCCCCAATGCCTTTTTCTAGGTAGAGTCTCTTTGCTGGACATTCTAACATACTAAAGTCTAATTTCAAACAAACTAAAATGGCTGTCCTTCATTGTGATCTGTGTCATGTCTTCCATTCCATGAAAGAACTGATCCTCTCTGATCTCCTATCCCTTCTCAGAACAAATGGCTCCTCAGATAAAGGATCTAAACCTTATAACTTATTCAGATATATAGTGCATTTAGAGACAGTCACCTCTGGGAATGTTTGGAGTTATCATAAATTAGTCGGGAATCATCAGACAACCTATGTAGAAGATTTTATAGAAACAAGAGATGTACTAATTGGTTCTCTGAGACAGCAGCTGACACATGGAATAGACTACAAAATTAGATTATAGCAAGCACTAGATATTTTTAAAAACAATCTGAATACTTATTATAGAAATAACTGTTTGGTATATTGGCAGGCTAGAATAGCATTATTGCCCAAGCCTGAAAGATTTGTTTGTGTGCATGTACTTAAACCTTCATCAATAAATAAAGAAGACATATTTGACATAATAGAGTCATATCCCATTGTGTACCCCACCACTAGAACATAATTCCAGTACATGTCAAGCAGAGTAGCATTTTCCACCTTTGAAGTAAACCTCGATAAATGAATGGTTAGCCTCAAATTCCCTTGGTCTACCTTGTATTTTCCTCATAAAGTCTGGAAGCTTTTCAATATAAATAAAAAACAACCTGCCACACATATCCTGTAGCCAGATGGTGAACTTTTATTCAACAATGGTTAATTGCTGTCATCCTTGTATTGTGTTAAGGACTTCTTCAGAACCAAAAGTAGTAGTGTGCCTTTAAGAGAATGGTATGAAGTTTTAATAAAAGAGGGTGGCTCTGTTTCTTTACTTTTGGTTCTGAAGAAGTCCTTAACACAATACAAGAACAAAAGCACTTAACCATTGTTGAATAAATGTTCATCTTCTGTCTACAGGACATGTTTTATTTATTTATTTTATTTATTTCCAGTTTGGTTACCAGGGAAGTCCACTGGGCCAACATGACCCGTTTTCAGTGAAGGCCCGGGGAGAAAAGCTCCAGGAAAGCATTGTACAAATTCAGTTACAATAAAATACAGGAGTATACAAGATAAAATTGTAAAGAGAGTTAAAAAATAAGAATATTCACAAGCATAGTTAGCAGAATTTATAGAGAGAGAGGTTAAGGGTTATACAGTTTCCTTTGAGCAATGGCACTGAAGTGTTGAGTGTGGAAGTCAGTTACATATATAAAGAGAAGAATTCTGGATATGCTTGCTTAACATGCACGTTTTTGAAGTAGAAAACTATTCACATTATTTACATTATTTACAAAGTTGAGTCATATGAGCATAGCTGTAGTAATTGCTAGTAGGTTAGAAAGAGTAAAGTTAATGGAGTTATAGGGAGCTTGTGTAGGGTAATAGGTATATGACTATGGGAGATTGTAAAGAGTTGAAGTATGTGTGGCAGGTTGTTTTTTATTTAGTTTCAGTTTTGTCACACAGTTTTCCAAAGTTTGGATTTTAGCATTTCTTTTGGTTGGCGATTATGTCCCAGATATCCCAGGAGTTTTTTGATAATGTTCTTGACACTGCACCAAGAGGAAGTATTTCCATTAGATGGGATGATTATGTGCTGGTCACTTGTTCCATTGATGACCTAAACACTTTTATACAGGTGATGTCTCAGCATTTGGAGCAAGTGTTAGCGACCACAGTTAATCTCTGTGCTGAGGGCTCACAGCACAAGACTACCAGTACAACTCACCTGAGGACTGGTTTGAATAAGAACAATAAAAAGACTTCAGTGACCATCAGCAATTATAGTGATGCTGTAAGTGCAGGCTACTCCCATGCAACAAGGGATGGTGTAACAGATGAGCAAGCCATTTTTTCTAACAAAAGCCTGAGTGTTCATTTGGGCAATTATTTAGAAGAATTACATACAGTCAATGACTTTGCAGGAGGTCTAAGTGACCAAAGAGGCAATTTAGGACATACAGAGCCTAATTACATGGGCTTAGGCCAAAGACAAAAAAGGATATGTCTAAATGAATGACTTCTAAATAGGTCCATGTTTCAGGTACCTACACAAAATAATTTAACATGTGGGGGGCTACACTTGAGTTGTTATCATCTTATTGTAAGTTACATCTTGGCAATACATACTTGGAGCAATGTGTTTCTAGGGGACTGGACAATACATACCTGGAGCAATTGATGATTGAGGATTGTAAGTACCTTTCTTTTTAAAAAAGTTATTGTAATTACTTTCTCTGTTGTTATAAATAGCAGACAAATTAAGTTTTTTAATAAACAGTTTGAGTTTCAATAGACAGTTTACTGTAGTGAACCTAGCTGCAGGAACATGTGTAAACCCTCTTAAATAATCTAAAGCGGGTGTCAGTAATATTTTCATTGGAGTAGTTGAATATTCTAAATCCTTGTAAAGAAATGACTGTAGAATTCAGCTTGCGCCTCAGGTTAAACTAATACTTCTTGTTGTCACCCCTTCCCTGACCATTTGAGGCCTTGGATCTCTTTCTCTTTGTTGAGGGGAATCTCAGCCTGTCTGGAGATCTTGATTTTTGGTTGTTGGATCTGTCCAAATTCAGAAGAGGGGGAAAATCCAAAAGGTCATACTCAACAGGATCTTCATGATTAATTTGGCCATGGGTAGGGGGTAACAAGAGTAGCCATAACACTCATAAGGGGTTGTGTTGATATCAGAAGCACCCTCTAAGAATGTATTTCTACCCTTGTATCCAAGTATAGGGTAAGCAGTGCTAGTCTGGTATGCCGTTACATCCCTTTCCAATTTTTTCTTCTTTCTCACTTTAATTGTGTCAGTCATTTGGTCCACCAAGTTGAAAGACTTATAATAGGTTTCTGAAAGGTGCTCAGATAATAAGTCTGATTTTATTGCGGAATCAAGGCAGTTAATCCACGGAAATAATAAATCCATTCTTTTTGGTTCTCCTTTATTAGTACTTTGACTGATTCTAAACTGTGTTGATTGCACATTTCAACCAGTTCATTGTATAAACTGGTCCTATAACATATTCCATTTGGAAACGTCCATATACGTAAACCCCGTGGCATCAGTCACCTAGAAACACACACACACACACACACACACACACACACATATATATATATATATATATATATATATATATATATATATATATATATATATATATATATACACAGTGGTAGTGTTGTCGCCTCACAGCAAGAGGTCCTCCTGTTCGATTCTCAGCTGGAGTGCCTTTGTGTGGAGTCTGTATGTTGTCCCTGTGGTCAAGTGGCATTCAAAAGACATACGTGAAATGGTGTGCCTTTGCTGAAGGTTGGGTGTCGGGCTGGCACCTTGGCACCATAAAAATCAACTGCTAATCATTAGCGGACGGGAGTTCTGCTGTGGCGACCCCTAACTGGGAAAAGCCGAAAGAAGAGAAAAAAAAAAATATATATATATATATATATATATATATATATATATATATATATATATATATATATATATACTCAGAAATACACAGTTGCATATATATATATATATATATATATATATATATATATATATATATATATATATGTATATATTTTACTCCATCTAAACAAACTCATCTTAGTCAAAGTCCAGGGTAGTATAATTACTAAAACAATTACATGACTACCTTTTTCTGCATTTTTGCACAGGTAGCATAATTGCCCTATCATGATACCAGATAGAATCTCCCAGCATTTCTGCATAAAGTGGCTGCATGAACCTCTCTTTGTATGATGCCTCATAAAGAAAAATATTTTACCCCTTCTGTAAAAATTTGCCTTGATAATATCTAGTAAAAAGAGAACATAGTGGATGGATAATTTCATATTCTGACTCGTGAAATGACGTGACGTTATACAAGTGACATCATTATCTCAACCTCTATTATTGTAGCCCTTGACAGACTTGTCTAGAATTTCCATAAAGCAACTCTCTCAGCTGTTTTTATTTTTTTTTTGTACCAAAATTTCAAAATAAGATGGTGGGGATAAGGTGAACTTTGCAATGAAAGAGACGGGTAAGTTGCTTTAGTTAGGGAAAGGCAAGCAATATTATTTAGCGTGAAAACAGATGTCTGAACAAACTATAATTTGCAATACTGGAATCTTAACTTACAAAAATGCTGAAATTTGTAACGTTCTATTGTCGTACATGCATATGGTTAGGTCACGTTCATGGCACAAATCATTGACAACTGATAATCAATATCTCATGTATATAATAACAGTGAAGTTAAGAACTATTTATAGACGCTCCCACAGAGATTCTTAAAATGCATAACAGCATATCAAACAAGCATAGTTTCATTTTCTAGGGCAATAATAATATAAATAATTTGCAAAAGCATTTAATACATTTGATTTAACCATCTCTTCTTGTATGTTATTTGCTTTGGTGGGACTTGCTTATTTAACAAGCATGTTAATTTCCACCAATATTTAAAGTATGCCCATTTAAACTGATGTTTATTTGCTATGCAGAGATTTCTGAGCAATAAATGCCATAAAGTCAACTACTGCTTTTATCAGGTATTACATTTATTAATTGCTGTTAAAAGTATACAAAACAATGGACATTGTTGCATATAAACAGAAGATGGCATAAGTGCATTAAACAATACTAATAGCTTAATTCACATTAAGCTATTAGACCACCCCCTGGATTCATTAAATTCCATGCAGGAATAATGCTATTCCTGCATGGAGTGGATTGTGCCCGTGTAGAACAGCAGCGCACCTTGCATATTAATGAAGACACGCTGCTGTGTTATCTACACAGACACAATCCATGTACAAGTGCTGTACGGCAACTCTAAAGTATCTACAGTGTGTGCGGACACTGTTATGTCAACATAACAGTGTCCGTGGACAAAATAAGTGAAGTAACACAAAAGCGCAGCCCCCCACATTGGTCCAGCACAGATAATGTCCAGAATGGTATGCCAGTGTACATGCTGGCATACCAAATATGTGAACATGTTCCTGAGGGGAACATTTAAACCAATTCCCCCATGTATGATGTAGTTGTCCAGATGTCCTGCCCTAAGATGCAGAAAGCAATGTGCATACCCAAACAGTAAATACAAATAAAACAAATGTTTATTTTTTTCTGCCCGCAATAAAGTTTAAGCGTAGCAGAGCAGGTGTGTGTGTCACACAGCTATGCTCAGCCTAGCTTACACATCACAAGAAGCTAAATAGAAATATATAGCCAAAATTTGCAATGTGAGATAGTGTAGTGGTTAGAGCATCTGGTTTGTATGCAGTCATTCATGGTTCAATCCCCAATAAAGACATTTCAATTTTATATGTGAAGGCTGCCAGCCTAGCCAGATAGAATTTTATAGATAATTCTGTCATCTGTAAACTTGTAAATCTGTAAACAGGCTGGGTGATGGGTGTGATTTCTACCGTATAGTCTGGGTAAAAGGGGCACAGTTGGAGAACCTGTGCAAGACTTCCCCAGGAGTGACTCTCCGGTTGTATAAACTATTACCTCAAAGTGTGTTTGTGTGTGTGTGTGTGTGTGTGTGTGTGTGTGTGTGTGTGTGTGTGTGTGTGTGTGTGTGTGTGTGTGTCAGCTACTTGGGCAGGGACATGAAGCACTGGTTGGACAAAGAGGGTGCTGGAGGTTTTAGCTTGCCCAGCTGGCTGAGATCTGGACCCTATAGCTGTGCCAGTGGGGAGTCTTATTGGGGACCTGGAGAACAAAGGAGCGACCAGCCCTGGACTGACTGTGATCGCTGTGTGGTCTTAAGGGAAATTGCACTTTACTGTGTGTATTTGTTATCCTTTCCTCCTATATGAGATGCCCCTCACTGGTGTTAGTGGTGAGGATTGAGCCTCCTTGATTGCTGGGTCAGGGCACGGGCATCACATATTAATTGTTTGGCAGTGGTGGGATATCCACATCGCATATTAATTGGTTGGCAAATACTAATTGGTGTAGTGGTGTGGGTAGAGTGAAGTCCTGTAGCTTGTGTACAGTGAGCTTTGAAGGTGTTTTGTACTCTAAATCAGCCACACAGTGAATACTCAGAGTTCAGATTACAATTGTTTTATTTCTTTTGTTAGCTTAGTAAGTCAGGGTGAGCAGGCAGCATGTCAGCAGAGGAGTATGGAAAGCTGACAAGGAGCCAGCTGGCAGAGATGTGCCAGGCTAGGGGACTGGTGCAATGAAACCTGACTAAGGCAGACCTGATTGCAGCGTTGGTTACAGCTGCATCAGAAAACAACAACCAGGAGGATAATCAGACTGGCAGGGGAGATATAATACCCTTGGAGAATGAACAGCTCAACCTTTCTGCAGAGGACTTAAAAATCCATCTACAGCTAAAGAGACTTGAGTTGGAGGCCAGGCATGTGGAAATAGAAGCAACAGAGAGACTCAGGCATCTAGAGGTGGTGGAGAATGAAAATCTGCTATGTCTGGAAGCTGAGGAAAAGGAGAGTTAGATGCAGCATGAGAAGGAGATGCTGACTCTTCGCCAGAGTCATGGAGGTAATGGGGAAGGGAGTAACTGGACCCCAGAAGCACAACAGGTCAGTATATTTCTTCTGCAGTTTAAAGAGGGGGATAATTTTGATAGTTTCATTCATATGTTTGAGAGGGTATGCAAACAGTATGGGGTTGACCAAAGGCTCTGGGTACAGTTCCTGACCTCCTTACTCCATGGTGAAGCTGTACCTGTTTTGTCAAAAATGTCTGACATTGCATATTTTGATTATACTTCTGTTAAAAAGCATTTGTTAGAATTGTTTAAGCTAACACCTGAAACTTAAAGGAAAAAGTTTTGTGAGCATAGACACAAGGCAGATGAAAGTGTATATGAATATGTTGCTAAATTGAGTACTTATTTCCACAGGTGGGTGAGTAGATATCAGGTAACCACTTTTGAAGGGCTGGCAGACCTTTTGGTGAGGGAACAAGCCCTTGGCACTTTGCCTGAAGACATGAAGATCTGGTTAGCTAATAGACAATGTGCTACTTCAGATGAGTTGGGGAAGAAGGGAGACCTATAGCTGGCAAGCAGGGCAGACCCACACGGGAAATGGGCCCCCAGTACTGCTCATGGGTCTAAAGGAACCCATGGTGGGCAGCACAGACTGCCCCAACAGAATCTGCCAGTAGCAGGGGAAGCCACTTGTCCAGTTACACGTCCAGGAGCTAGGGTTAAATGTTTTGAATGCAACCAGTGGGGCCATGTGGTATACAGGTGTCCATGGAGGCAAGGTGGGGAACAAAAGGTGAGGGACCCAACAAGTGGGAAAGACAAAATGCCAATAGTAGGTTGTCTTAAGACAACAAAGGTACTGAACTACCATCCTGCAGATGTCCTGATAGGGAAGGATTTGGATGCGGCAGTACCATGTAATTATGCAGTTACATGCAGTGAGGCTAGGAGACAAGCATGTGGGTCTGGTAGCCTGGGGGAGACCCAAACAGACTGCATACTTGCAGCCAGGACTGGTGAGGTGGTTACTTCAGGGAGGGAGCTACGCTGTAGCAGTGAGACTGAAGGGTGAGCCACAGCTGCTTTTGGGTACTGATGTTTGTTCCCTTGGACAGAATGACTGCAAAGGTAAAGGCGAGTAGTAGTACACAGGCTGACAGTGAGGCACCACTGTGAGAGGATGCCAGACTTCCTGTGGAAGGGGAGCTGGGAAGGGTTACAAGGAGAGAGAGATGAGACAGGGTCAGCTCTCAGACCCTATATCGCAAGGCCTGAGCCAGGTAGCTAGGGAGGTACCTGATTCTCAAGGAAAGGGGGAATCTGTATACTGGGACAAAGGGTTACTATGCAGAGAGTGGACCTGTGGGGGAGGGCTATAAGGTGAGAGAGTACAGCAGTTGGTAGTGCCCACAGCCTACCATCTGGTGCTTCTAGCCATAGCCCATGATATTCACTTTGCAGGTAATATGGGCATAAAACATACAAAGAGGCATATTATACAGAACTTCTATTGGCCTGGAATTTCCAGAGATGCAACAGGGTACAGCAGGAACTGTTAGCAGTGCCAAAAGATAGGCAAGGCAGGAGACAAGGTGAGAGCTCCTTTCATGCCGTTGCCTGTGATTAAGAAGCCATTTCAGAGGGTAGCTATGGATATTGTAGGTTCTCTGAATACCCCATGTTCCACGGCAAAAAAAGGATATCCTAGTGGTAGTGGATTTTGCTACACAATACCCAGAGGCAGTGGCTTTGTCCTCCATTGATTTTATCAAGGGTTACTGGTAAGTGTCCTTGACTCCCAGTGCTAGAGAGAAGTCAGCCTTTGTTACTCCTTTTGGCTTGTATGAGTTCACAAAGATGCCCTTTGTGATGAAGAATGCCCCAGCAACTTTCCAGAGGCTGGTAGATCATATTCTAGCAGGAGCAGGAGGGTTTGCCCTTGCTTACATAGATGATATTGCCATCTACAGCCATTCCTGGCCAGAGCACATTCAGCATGTCAGGGAGGTGCTGGGCAGAGTACAGAGGGCAGGGTTGACCATTTAGTCGAGCAAATGTCAGGTGGGTATGGCATTGGTCTCCTACTTAGGACATAGAGTGGAGAGTGGTAAGATATAGCCAGAACCAAATTTTTAGGGACAACAGGGTACTACAAAAAGTTCGTCCCCAGTTATAGTACCATAGCTGCTCCCCTCACAGACTTGACAAGCATGTGAGCAGGCATACCCAAAGTTTAAAGAAGCTTTGGGGGGACCCCTGTGTTAGCCACTCCAGATTACAGCAAAGAATTTGTTGTGCAGGTGGGTGCTTCAAACCATGGGGTGGGGGCTGTACTTAGCCAGATTTCTTCAAAGGGAGAAGAGCACCCAGTGTTTTTTCTCAGTCATAGGCTCCAACCCAAGGACGAATGCTATGCAGCAGTAAAAAAGGAATGTCTAGACATAGTGTGGGCACTGCAGAAACTTCAGCCTTATCTGTATGGAAGGAAATTCACTGTTATGACAGATCACAACCCCCAACATGGTTAAATAGAGCCAGCCAGCAAAATGCCAAGTTGTTAAGATGGAGCCTAGGGTTGCAAGCATATATGTCAGTGCAGCACCACAGTAGGATTAGCAATGCCAATGCAGATGGGCTGTCAAGACAGGGAATGGGGTGAGGTATACTCAGATAGACCTAACCCTCTCAAGCAGCGTTTCTCAAGGGTCACTTGAAAAACTAGCTTGAGTTCTCCGGAGGGGGGTGTGTGTGAAAGCTGCCAGCCTAGCCAGATAGAATTTTATAGATAATTCTGTCATCTGTAAATATTAATGTGAACCACAGGCTTGTTGTCGCAAATGGAAAAAAACTGCTGTAAGGAAGCTTGATCTTTAAAGTTGGCTTTGGGCGGTCTAGGTGAAGACATTCTTTCTATTGTTTTAACCAAGAGTTAAATTGTTAGAGTTAAACATGCAAATGTACTTTTATTGCTCTGCTTCCTGACCAGCTGCAAGATAACACAAGGAGATGTTAAGAATGTAAATGTAGTTTCTGTTAGCCTGGGAACCCAGTGAAGTGTGAAGAATGATGTAATGGGAATGAGGAATGTGATTTTAAAAACAGAGAGACTCAGAAAGCTTTAAGCATTTTTGTCTTGACCATCCAACTCATCAGCACTCTGCCTGTGTTCTTTATGTAAGTTATTTTAGAAGTGTGTTTTCTCTTAGAAATAGCTATTAACTAGAAAGATTAGACTAAGTGATGTGATGTCAGAGCTGTACTACTGAATTATTTTAAGTATTTCTTTAATTTAAAGATAATTAATTATTAAATTATTTAAGTATTTCTCTGTGATCTCTGAACTCTTGACTAGCACTCTTGACTAGCACTGTATAATAAGAAGTAATGTCTTGTGTTTTTAGTATTTATTATTAACTATTTTTAAACCTTTCAACTGTGGCTGTTTTGTGTAGAGATAATTTAAGCTCTAGAGTACATTGCATATTAATAGCGATTACGGTACCAAGTCACTCTAATAAGCCTTGACTGTTTAGTTATACTTACCAATTGGATAATAATATTCCACAGTAATAATTGGACACCCTTTTAAGGTCCTTTGAGTAGCTGATAAATATTAGCTAGGTGGTGGCAGTGATTTCTACCATATAGTCTGGGTAAAAGGGGCACAGCTGGAGAATCTGTGCCAGACTTCCCCAGGAGTGTCTCTGTGGTTGTATAAACTCTTATCTCAAAGTGTGTATGTGTCAGCTACTTGGGCAGAGACATGAAGCACTGGTTGGACAGAGAGGGTTCTGGAGGTTTTAGCTTGCTCAGCTGGCTGAGATATGGACCCTATAGCTGTGCCAATGGGAAGTGTTATTGAAGACTTGGAATGCAACGGAGCAAACAGCCCCAGACTGACTGTGATCTCTGTGTGCTCTTAAAGGAAATTGCACTTTACTGTGTGCATTTGTTATCCTTTCCTCCTATATGAGACACCCTTCACTGGTGTTAGGTAGTAAATAACATATATTTGTCAACCAGAGTAGTGTAGTAGGTCCAAATGTGATGAGTCAGTATAAAAAAGTTGTGAAACCCCCATATAAACACAAGTGTCCCATACAGTATAGTCACACAAAATGTAATGTCATAAAAGCACATAGGGGGATGTTATGGAAGGTCGACATACATATCATAACATGTCATTAATGAGGAATGAACTCCACAATCCTGATAGGGCATAAAATGAAAGCTGAACATTGCTAAGTTGTGCTCAGCCCTGCTTAGCCAATGTAACCATTGCTTAAATGTAAATGCTAAGAATTAGCATAGCTAAGCGGATGTGTGCATTGGTAAGCAGTGCTTAGCATCTACCCCTTTAAGCAATGCTTACCTTAGCTCAGCAGGTTTGCCCATCACTTAGTTTAGCTCAGCATATTCAAAACCATCCAATCACGGCAAAGGGTGGGAAATCAGCCCTATTTCAACCCCGCAAGCAGGAATACAACCATAACCAGTTGTAACTGATCACTGCAAGCACTATGGCTGATGTTGCTGAAGGTGTACACTTTCAAGCAATGCAGTGGAGAATTCAGGAGTCCAGGGTCATGGTTGGATTCCTAGTACAAGACCATGAAGGGAGACTGCTGCAGGACCAGTACCAGGGCTCTCAATAAAAAGTGGAGGCCTGGGACAATCTTGCACATGATCTCATCAGTGCCACTAGCATCCCTCAGAATGGTGAGCAGGTCCGGCACACTCTGCTGACTTGATGCATAGGAAGAGAGAGCTCTTGGACCAGTGGGTCCAAGATGCACAGGAGAGGAATGTCCCAGCTATGTGTAAGTATCAGTATCAATAAGTATTTTCCAAAGTCCAGCCTGTGTATGTGATGGATAGATATGCATAAATGTTTCTCTATCTCCTGTACATCTGCAGATGAGAGGGCCACAACCATGGACGGCCATTCCAGCAGGCTGCTAAGGCTGCATCGTGAGGCTGGTGAGTACAAATTTAGTTTGTAGTATTCAGGGCAAATAAATAGAAAGGAGTAGAATGTCACCTGTCAGTATTTAAAAATGGGTATGGTTTGTACTTAATAAATGAGACATTAGAAGAGTAATAGTGATGTACAGGGTATATATCAGTAAAAGTGTCAGTACTTGTCAATAAAAGTCAAAACCCCGGACTGGTTGTGGTTACTTTGGTATGTGGTGGTATGAATCGAAATGTGTACAGTTTCTGCACACCAACTATAACTCTGAAAACATTAAATAATCAAGGCTCATCTGACAAAGATTGTGGAGTTGTAAAACAGAAATTTAACTATATGAAATGTTCCATGCACCAAGATCTGATACCTGAATAGGAATGTTGTGTTGAACAGTGTTGTCCAGACTGTGCTATGTCAAAGTATGAATACACAGCATAAGAACTATCTGCTATGCATGACTGTCAAAATTGCAAGGTCAGATTGTACAACCAAGAGAGTATTAGGCAGAAAACAGTCAAACAAGAAACAGCAGTTGATCAATATCTCATTCTGATAAAACACAAACTTTGTGTTTTTTGTACAAACAGGCACGGTTTGAATCCTGGGAGTGGTAATAAGCTGTATGCATAATTTCACCCAGGAATATATGAATATGTGTAGAAACAGTCAGCTAGTGTTAACAGAAATTTTCTCCACATGTCTACCAGGTAAGAAAAGGTATCTCTCAGCTGTAAGAAGGCTGTACTTATACACTGTGTACAACACCCACTGCCCAACCCCAAGGCTGCTAATGACAGCAAGATAAGTACGTACACCAAGTAGTCTCCTCCACAAAATGTCCCTCAAGTGTTACGCTGTCACAGCTAGCAGTCACTGCTGCCAACACCCAGGGTGACCGATAGAAATCAAGACAGAGTATGGCACATATGTAACCCTGACTATGTGAATATGGATAGAAACACTCAGGTAGTGTTAACAGAAACTTCCTCCACAGGTCTGCCAGGTAAGAAAAAGTATAAATTAGCTGTAAGAAGGCTGTAATTATACACTGTGTACAAACATACCACTGCCCAACCCAAGGCCATAGGTCCATGTAAAGTGAGGTAATACCTGGAGAGTAATGATTAGAGCAATGATCATTAAAGTTGTGAGCAATTGAAGCCTATACAATTGTTAATTGACATCTCTCTCTCTTCCCCACTCTATCTGCACCAGTAATCTAAACACATATATCAATGGGTATGTTTTTCACCACACCTACTGTTGGGGCATGTGCCCTATTGTTCTATAAAACTTTAAACATTTGACTATTAATGTTCCCTGTTCGAATGCTATCATTCGTGGCCTGTTGCTATCAATGTAACCTGCATGCTGTTATAATGCCCACTGTGATACCATATATGCATGTGTTCTGTTTGCTATGCAACTGTTTCAAATCTGTTGTTTTGGGTTAAAAGGAATACCATTGCATGCTGTTATAACTAATCCTGGAATGTGTTTTTCATGTCTAACCAACATACGTTATAAAACTGCAACACCATAGCACATCTGGGAAAGCCAATCCCAGTGGATCCGCCTGTCCCACTTCAACTGGCTGTGGCACCGGGCCATAGCACATCTGGGACCCAACCTGGGACCTCCTTGTCCACTGGTCCTGCACAGCCTTTGGGTGGAACCACCTCAGGGGATGGGCCCACCCCGGGAGCGGGCGCAAACAGGACACTGCGACCCATTGTCAGGTCCTTGGACTGTTGCATAGCAAGCTTTGAAAGGAGTTCGGAGATCTGCTATGCCAGCTTGAGGACCGTGTGGTGCATCTTAAGGGTCAGCCTGCCCCTCCTGCTCAGCCCCCAGCACAACCACCTTTGGGGCCGTGAAGGTGCAGTGTTGACTGCCCATGGGTGGGGACCTCAGTCCCACTGTATCCGTTTGGAGGCTCATGGGCATCCGATTCATAACCACCCTCCCTGTCCAAGGTGTTTATCCCCCCACATTTGTCATATACCACCCCTTTCTGCTTTCTTGTCTGTCTTGTCTGTCTTCCTACCCAAGCTACTTACCCAACTACACCTACTATCCTTCCCCAACATCCCACTCTCACCTTATAAAAAAATAAAATAAAAGGGCAATCTGTTTCCACAAAAAAATGTCGCCCCATACATAGCTGTCCATTTTGCACACATGTCCACTGGACACATGTAATCTGGTCTCATTGGCTTAACAACACATTGCTACTGTCCTCACCCCTCTCTCAGAGGTTTGAATGTCCAAATTCACCTCCAAATTCTGTACAAATGCACAACTATTGCTGAATCAGACATGGACAGCTATGGACCTTCCCTACACCTGTCCTGCACATCCCTAGCTATCTGTCACATTGTTTTTCCCTCTGCATGTCCCCTTTTTTACCACTTTCCTATCACCCTTTTTTCTTTTCTTTTAAATAAATTAGCTCGGGGGTAAGTGGAATTAAGCTGCACTAAGCAGCAGTAAGCAAGTTTGCAGGATGCTAAGCAATGCCTACACAGATTAAGCAGTTTACTGTTTAACTGTGTGTTGGCATCACTTACCATGGCGCAAACCCACTTACAACTGCTTAAAACTGCCTTAATCACCCTGTCTCCATCAGCCACTGCTCTGTCCAGCAACAAAATAATCACCCCTACAAAGTCTCGAATCCAGGACCCTGTACACCATAGTGAGAGCAATTTACCACTACAAAAGGTAAGTGACCTGAAAGAAGATCAGTTATAAACACTGTTGGAAAAGCCATATAACTGCCTGCATTACGCAGCTACGGAATGGAAAAATAAAAATCAGCTCATTTGCGAGGCTTAATGTATATAAAACATATGTACATGATCAGGTCTGTCTGCATATCGAGGCTACAGACATCTGGAATAAAAAATTGTAAGAAGGGAATGGACAGAGTGATAAATATGAAGGCATAAAGTTTAACAAAGTAAGGAGATGGCAATCCAATAGGAGATAAGAAATGGTCCTGAATGGCCAATCAACAGGTGACTAGATGGTAAAATAGTAAATTAGTATACCTTAGGGCAGACATCCCTTAAATTTAGATATATAAATGATATAACCAATCACAGGTACATATTAGATGATATAACCAATAACATAAATGTCCAATATGAGGGTAGTTTAGATTATGCTGCTGTTTAAATGTAATATGAGTAGAATCGTAAAAAAACATATAAGGAGCCAAGATGCAATCAACAGTGCTCCAACAGTGGTTATAACTGATCTTCTTTCAGGTCAGTTACCTTTTAATGGGTAGATTATATTTATAGGTTTATCCTCTATGAGCCTGCACTTGCAGCCATGCAAACGGGCAGGCATAACTAGAAGATTTTGCCATTAGGCATAAACTGAAGTCTGCAACAGTATCAACATTATAATTTGCTAATCCCTCTTTTATAAATATTCTAATTTAGGTGTCTGTAGCCGCGATATGTGGAAAGACATGATCGTGCATACATGTTTTACCTACATCAAACCACGCAAACGTGCTGAGGTATGTAACCATAGAGAGACATTTTATTTTGTTCTTTCGCTGTCGCATAATGCAGGCGTGTTTTATAGCTGTTTTACCAGTATCTCCAAATTGGCTTTCTTCCACACCTCATAATGGGCATATTATATTATAAATATTCATTATTTTTTATGTTTTATTGCCTGTAGCCATGCGAATGAATAGGAGTAATTAGGAGAGTTTGTCACTTGGCATAAACTGAAGCCTACATCTGTGAAAAACGGGCAGATGACAGCATTAACACCATATTTCATATACAGTTACCAAAACCTAACAGGTGTTTATGGTTGTAATAAGTGATTCTAGATATGAGGTAAAGTTTAATCTTTGCTGCCTTTCAACAGAGAATTGTTTTGTTTCACTTACTATCACGGGTTTTTGTGTGATTCAGTGATTGGATAATGAATTTCCTGCTAACCTCTGATTGGATTGTTATTTTAAGTTACATGTTACTTCCTGAGTTTGAGCCCTGCATCATTTATGATTAAAGTTTCTTCAACTACTTCTTGACTTCATAGCTTACTTCAACGTTTGTTTTGCCGTGGTGATGAATTCAGGATTTTATTTGCTACTTTTGGATCACTTTGACCTAAACCGTCTTTAGTGTGAGTTAGATTATTTTTTCCCATATAACATAGCTGGTCTCACTACCTTCTTGTAGACCTTCCCTATCACTCTTAATGGCACTTGTCTGTCACAAATCATACATGACACTCTTCCCCACCACCCACATCCTGCATGTACTCACATCGTCACCTCTTCCCCATACTTGTCATTACTCTGAACTGTTGTTCCCAAGTGTTTACACCTATCTACCTTAGCAAACTGTACTCCCTGCATCCTCACCATTCCTCCATCCTCCCTCCCATTCACAGACATATATTCCGTCTTAGTCCTGATGACCATCATTTCTCCCCCTCTAGACCATACCTCCACCTCTCCAGGGTCTCCTCAACCTGTTCCCTACTCTCAATACAGACCACAGTGTCATCTGCAAACAGCATAGTATAGGGGGACTCCTGTCTGGTCATGTCTGTCAACCTGTCCATCGCCACTACAAATAAGAAAGGACTCATAGCTGATCCCTGATGTAGTCCCACCTCCACCTTAAACACACCTGTCATTCCCAATCCAGAACTCACTTATCTCACACTAGCCTTGTACATATCCTTTAGCATTTTTACGGATTCCTCCGCCACTTCTGATCATCTCATACAATACCAAAACTCTTCTCTAGGCATCCTGTCATATGCTATCTGTAAGTCCACAAAGACACAATGCAGCTACGTCCAGCCTTGTCTGTATGTCCCCATCAACACTATCAGAGCAAACATCGCATCTGTACTGCTCTATCCTGGCATGAAACCTTGCTGCTAATCAGTAATCCACACCTCCTTTCTTAGCCTAGCTTCCACCACCCTTCAAAATTACCTCATGCTGTGACTGATCAATGTTATCCCTCTGTAGTTACTACAGTTCTGCACACTACCCTTATTCTCATAATCAATACCCAAACACATTTCATCCACTCCTCACGCATCCTGTCACTTTCCTAGATTACAGTAAACAATACGGTTAAAAAGACCACTGCCATTTGTCCTAAACACATCCTTGCTTCCATATGCATGTAATCTGGACCAATAGCCTTTCCATTCTTAAACCTCTTCATAGCTATCCTTACTTCCCCCTTGATAATCTGTTGCACATCCTGATTCACCATACCCACTTCATCCAACCTTCTCACTCTCTCATCCTCTTCATTCAACAGTCCATCAAAGTACTGTTTCCACCTGCTCGACACACTCTCCTCGCTACTGAGTGCAGTTCCACCATTATCCTTTCTCAGCCTTATCTGCTGCACATCCTTCTTAACTACATGCCTCTGTCGAGCCAATTGGTACAGGTCTTATTTTCCATCCTTGGTGTCCAGCCTTACATACAACCCTTCAGATGCCCCATCCTCTGCCTTTGCCACCACTCTCTTTGCCATGCACTCCATTTCCCTATACACCTGTCTACTTTCTGCATCTGTCAGACAATCCCACTTCTCCTTGGCCAACCTCTTTCTCAGTATACTCCCCTGTACCTCCTCATGCCACCACCAGGTCTCCTTGTCCTCCTTCCTCTGTGAAGAAGTCACACCAAGCCCCGTTCTACTGATCTTCCTTACTAGCTCAGATGTAGTTATCCAGATATTTGCTAACTCTTCACTGCCAGCCACTTCCTGTCTTAACTCTTCCCTGAACTCAACCTAACAATCACCCTTTTTCACTATCCACCCTTTGATCTGTGGTGCCAGCCTCACACTCCTCCCCCTCTTCGTGATCACCGTCATCCCACAGACCAACCTTCCATGCTGTCTAACTACACTTTCCCCTGTCACCACTTTACGGTTACCAATCCCTTCAAACAGACCCACCTGCATAGGAGATAATCCACCTGTGTGCATACTCCTCCACTCTTGTATGTCACCCTATGCCCCTCGGTCTTGTAATACTATGTATTCACCACACCCATGTCAAACCTCTGTTGCAAACTCCACCACCATCTCACCTTCTGCAATCCTTTGCTTAACACCATACCTACACATCACTTCTGAATCCCCCCTGTCCCCTTCACCAACATGCCCATTGAAATCTGCTCCAATCACCATGCACTCAACCTTGGGTACAGGCATCACCACTTCATCCAACCACACCAAAGTACATCTGTCTCATCCATCACATATGCAATTGGCATAGCATATGCACTAACAACTGTGAACATTAAGCCATCAATTCCCAGCCTCCTGAACATCACTCTACCCAACACTCTTATCATCTCCACAAACACTCTTGGCATAATGTTCCTTCAGGTTAACCCCTACAAAATTCCCCCTCCCATACACACCATGATAGAACTATTTGTACCCGACTCCAATACACACAGCTGTACACCGCTCTCATCTGGTCTCTGGCACACACAATATATCCACCTTTCCTCTGTCCAGCATATCAGCTAGCTCTGTCCCCATCCCAGTCATACTCACAACATTAATAGTTCCTACCCTCACTAACACACACCTAGCCTTTCACATCTCTGCCTGCCATATGAGCATCAGACATCCTCCAGGGTATGTCTGTGAATGCAAAGGCTACTGCACTATCAAATGACATATGTGTGTTACAGCAATATGAAGAAAGTGCCACTAATTGTGGCCCATAGCCCACCATGTATGTGTATTGTCCTACAGAAGTCCTGTCCTAACAGGTTGACATGACTGACTGAGCAGCAAAACTGTCATTACAGTATGCTATATTGACATAGAACAGAAATGTATAGCAGGTATTACCTTTGCATGTGTATGTATAGGTAGGTGCATCTGGCTGCCTCATAACAGCTGACATGGGATGCAAAACGTCAGGTGAATAAGCTGTACATGTTGTACATGTGTGTAACCTTAGTTTCTGTGCATCCAACAGAATTACACTTCTACAGCTACTGGCTGTGTCATTACCATGACACAGACATGGGTAGTATAATAAGCATGAGTATCACGTTAAAATTGTAGAGGTGGCCAACTGTGTTCTGACCCTGTGTCCATGCCTACTACAAACAGATATATAACCACCCACATAGCTGTATGGCATCAGCAAAACAATACTTGTAAAACTTGTCTATACCAAAGTACAGAAAACCCCCTTTGCTGGACAGCAGCAATGCACAAAGCACATAATGTGATGCTATATTGGTTGTACAGGGCAAAGTAGGAGCAGGCACCAACTGGGCGGCATGTTAACCTTTGTCTGAACAAGCATAATAGGTCACAGGTGGATTACTGTAAGGCTAACTATGAGTACAAATTGGACACATCCATTAAAGGCAATCACAAGGCAATCTTCACATATGTCTGCAGTCTGAGAGGCACCAACCCAACCCACCCTGTAATGGGGGTCAATCGCAGCACATACACACACACACCATAGCTACAGCCAACCTGCTGCAGACAGGATTAGGGCAAACATCACCACCCTGGATCACCATCAGTATAGGTGGATATGCATAGCATGCGCACCCCTCCCCTCACCATCATGGATCGGGTGCAAACTGCCTAGTCAAAGATGACAAAAGCAAGTCTCCTTGGGGTCTGATAACATTCCTGTCTGCATCCTACATGAACCCAGGCATATGCTTCCAGCTCCATTACACACTGTATGCAAGCAAAACCCGACCACCATTGACATCCCATCTGCAAGGAACATGGCCACTGTCATCCCTCTACACAAACGTGGATGATGAATGGTGTTTTATGCAATGTACTGGCCCTCATTGGGGGAGCATGACACATCAGGACCGGGAGTACAATGCATGTTCATACAGTGCTGCCAGGTACAGGGGTATGATGTGTTTGTAATTGGTGGCTCTAACGATATTCCATATTCATGTGCTGGCTCTGTAAAGAACTCTGGGCAATGTCTGAGGTCCTGTGATGTGTTTCCCTATGTGTGTCCTCCAGGTGCCATGCAGCGGCAAACTCCTTACATCAATGCACATCAAGCAGCCATCACAGAAGCGGTAATCATAAACTATGCCATCCTTTCTGACCGTAGCCATTAAAATCTGCAGGAGAGGACTGCCCTGTTGGATAAAATCATCCACAGAGTGAATGTGTTGGGCCACCATGGACTCACATGCAGTCAGGTTAGGCATAGAGCAACTGACATCATACTTCATGCCTGGCAAAGGGCTGCTGCTGCAGTAAGGGACTGTACTGCTACTGGTGGGGGGCCAGCCACAGAGGCCCCACTTACGGTGACAGAGGAGTTCCTTGCCAACCTTGGGGTGGCCCACACAAAAACTCAAACAGGGGAAACAAATGTATAGGTGGGTGGTACCCAGGCAACATATGAGGAGCATCCAGGTAAGGCAAAAGTGCACATCAATGTAATGAGGTAGCATTTAAACTGTCTTCTACAGTGTATCTAAATGCATATGTCAGTGAAAAATGGATTAGTGGGTGGGGTGTAGTCATGCACACAAGTGCACAACTATGGTGAAGGACAGCAAATTGTGTAATATCATAGTGTGTACTGTACCTGTACAGAAACTTAGCGTTCATCTTGTACCAATGCCTAATGTGAATCTGCTGACAATACCTCTCCCTCACAACTACATTGGTCCCCCTGGTCTGCGCATGGGACAGCAGCCTGAACCCAGTAAGTATGAGGTTTCCCTGTTGTGGATCACCAGTACCTCAGGCATGCTAAAGTTAATGCATGTGACCATGCACACAACTATTATAATAAGCCATCTGGCAATATTTGCATGTTCACCTGCGGTGTTGTTTACTGCATTGCATCGTGGTAGTCCTGACAGGAGCCTATTTGCAGGAGATGTCACATATCTGTAGCATACCTCACAACCGGTCATTGCAGGACACCTGGACAAAGACTGACAAAATGAGGGGACAAAGGCCCAAAATTAGTGTCATATTGTAGACATTAGTGGTATACAGTGCATATAAATAGTGTACATACCTGGTAGAATGCCAGGTGTGTGTGATATACAAAAATGATAGCACAATAGACAACTTCAGAATACAGTCAACCTTTCATGTGACCTATAACCTGTACAATTCAATTGTAAAGCAAACAAATCTGTTGGGGGAACAATAATGACAAATAGCAATAGTACAACAACCTAGATGTATATGTATGTGCACAGGATGAAGCTAGTACTGTGTTTAGGCAGATTTCGATAAAATCTATAGCAGTACATCTTATTGGGCACACAACAGCCATCAATTATAGAGACTCTTTGATTAACAACAACTAATGATCTGCTGTCCTACCAGGATTATCCTAACATACACCCAGTTGCCTGCTACAGCAACAGCCATTGTTCACATAGAGCTGATAAAGCTGCTAAGGGACCACATGTTTGAGATGTATCAGCCTGGAGAAGGTTACCCAAACACTTTCACAGCATTGCACACACCATGGAACACAGTGCAGACAGTCATAAAAAGGTGGTGACAATATGGGGCTACAGTGAGATTGTGAAGGAGTGGACATCCTACCAATGTCTGAGAGAATACAAGACCAAAACTTGCCAGGGAGGCTGCCAGAAGCATTACAACTGTGAAGGAATAGCAGGAATCTCCAGCATGTACTGGATGTGATACTACATGTCAAAACAACCTTCCATGGTCTCCATATGTTCTGCATATAGGGTAGGGTTGGAAGATGGCAGAAGTTCCTCACACCCAACAATATCCAGGCCTGGTGAAAGTCTGAAAACAATACATCAGGTCTACAAAAAGCAAGTGGGAAAATGTGTTATGGTAATATGAGACCACTGTTGTACTCACTGGCCACAATCCTGACAGGTGTGTTTGGCACAATATCCCCAGTGCACATTGCCACAACAACAACACCCCCATGGTGAAGCATGGGGATGGCAGTGTTCTCCTTTGGGGTTTTTGTTCAGAAGCTGGAACTGGGGCTGTAGCCAAGTTAGAGGGGATTATGAACAGTTCCAAACACTGGTCCCTTGTGACTCCAAAACATTCTGGTGTCTGCCACATAGCTGTGGATGGTGAGGAATTCCACCTTTTCACACAACAATGGCCCAAACCATACATCCATATCAACAAAAGGATGGCTTCACCAGAACACATGCAATGTTCTGCACTGGCCGAGTCAGAGCACACACCTACTTCCAATAGGATATCTGCAGGGTGACCTGAAGAGGGTGGTGCACAGGGGATGCCCTTGCAATCTAACATAGTTGGAGGTGTTTTGCAAGGGAGAGTGTGCAATCATTGGTAAGACAAGATGTGCCATGCTGATAGACACATTCCCAAGAGGACTGCATGCTGTGATTAAATTAGAAGTTGGTTTAACAGAGTATTACTTTAAGGGTGTGCACACTCATGCATCCAGCCTATTGTACCTATTTCAGTTACCAGATGTTACCTGTAACTGATGTGCATGTTCTTCATTTGGATTGCACAGGTCATATGTCATATGAAATTATGGCAATGTTATGACCTGATTTCTGAGGTCTCATGTGATATATCATGAAAACCTGGCTTGTTAACAGGTGTGTGTACACTTACTATATTCACTGTAAGCTTGGGAAGTTGTTTGAGTAACTGGCTTTTTTTTAATATATGTACTGCAGGTTATGAAGTCTGCACCTCCAATTAGGACATTACTTAGTGGCACCAGTCCACAGGCCAACACAGTAATGTATCACACAAACTCAGGAGTTATGAGGATCAGACCAAACATATGAGCCACACATGTAGACATTCAGCAAAACTCTGTACAGTCGGGGGATGTGTTCTGTAAGGGTTGCCACAGAGCTATACAGGTGAACAGCAATAATTTACATGGCTGCAGTGTGTGCTAGGTGAAGGGCCATCACCTATTAATATCACTCACATATCCCAGATGTGTATGTTTGTATTAATGGTAACTGGAAAGGACTGCACTGCATGATATTGAGGATCCGTCCAGAGTGTGTATGTTATTGTCTGACTGTGTGTCATGAATTCCTCCAGTCAGCTAATGTGATGTCTGGGTAATGCCTTTGAGACACCTCATCTGTGTGTGTGTGTGTGTGTGTGTGTGTGTGTGTGTGTGTGTGTGTGTGTGTGTTCCCCCAGTCAGCTAACGTGATGACTGTGTAATGCCTTTGAGGCACCCCACCTGTGTGTGTGTGTGTGTGCATGTGTGTGTGTGTGTGTGTGTGTGTGTGTGTGTGTGTGTGTGTGTGTGTGTGTGTGTGTGTGTGTGTGTGTGTGCATACCAGCAAACCTTATAGTGCCAGTAGTGATTTTCATATGTTGTTTTTCCCTCACAGGTGGACATGGTGGCTGCAGTCCCTCCTGCTCTGATACTGATCTCAGGGTCTCTGCAGAATCTGACCATGATGATACTCATATTGAGGCACAGGTGGGGTTGTCAGGGGCTGATACTGTGCCATCAGTTAGCATCTCACTATTGTCAAACCCATCCCCACATGTAGTCACAATGCCCACACATACCCCTTCATCAGTGTCCACAGATAATAGACAGTTGGCAGGTGATGGCATGGAATATGCTACTGTGATGACTATGGCAAGTGAAGGTGGTGGAGAGTGCTGGCAAGTTCCCACACAGGCAGATGGGCAGGGGTGCTTGGAGGAGGATTGCAGCCCATCATGCCCCTGTTGTAACTGCCATGGCAGCAGTCACCAGACACATGTTTCAGGCAGTCATGGGGGCACAGGCACATAATGAACGTAATACCAGACATATATGCAGGGTCGTGGATGAGCACATCCCTGGTGTCTGTGGCAATATGAACTCCTTGCAGCCATCTATGAGCATACTGGGGTCATGGATAGATGGTGGGGGGAGACCTTGGCACTCCTCAACAGTGGAATATCTGTGCTTGAGCATGTTGCAGACACTGGCCAGCAGCCATATGGCTGTAGGGCAGCACCATAATCAGCCAAAGGTCTACATGGCTTTAGATCATCACATTCCCATGCTGGAAGTACCACCAGCACTACTGAAGGGGGTGTGCCATCCATGCCATGATGCAGCAGGCCATGGGTATGTGATCCTGGCCAGTCCCAACAGAGATGCAGATCCAGCAGGCAGTCACCAGTCGGGAGTAGTACTACATCTGGACTCAGCCCTCAGGGTGCTGTTGATACCCTCGGCAGGCCCAGTTCCTGTGTACGTGGCCAGAGATGGTGAACTGTACACCCTACCATGTACAGCCCACAGCTGTCCAAAATACCCCTGTGTAGGGCGTCCACATGGCATGACTGTGTGCATACAAACACACACACATCACCATCAGAAAAGTCACCTCCACACACACACCACCCCTGCACTGCCCATTTAATGAACACCCCCCAAACACACACACATGATGTCAACCATGTGTCCCAGCCTAGGCTTCTGGCAAACCCACACAACACCTTGTGCATATGATGATACCTGTGCCATATCCATGCCATCCATACCATCAATGCAGGGACATGCTTATATGGGTCTGATGCACAGGGATACTTTAGTACAGTGTAGCTATTTAATGCTGTGTAAGGTGCTGTCATCTGGCATTTGTAATGGGTACATATCAGAATGTGTGTGTACTTTTTCAGCCATGATGCATTATTGATGTTAATAACACTAAGTGAATGTGTTCTCACATGCTGTACTCTGTTTGTGTTCCGGGTATCTGTGTGTCAGCAGGATGTGGCCCTGCAGACATCACCAGCAAGGGGTATGGCAGTGTAGTAAAACATCGACCACATCAGTGTCAGGGTGCAGCTGTATCTGCACACATTTCCCAGGTCTATGTAACAGTTCTTGCACGTACCTCACAGATTATAGGGCTAAGGGGTTGTATCTCAGTCTATGGTGGTTGACATCAGCTCTAGTATAGTGGACAATGGTGAGTGTTGTGGGTGGAACACACCTCAGATTGCTAACACCCTCAAACCCAGAGGATATTCTGTCAACCAAACACACAGTGAATACTTTTCACACACACACACACACACACACACACACACACACACACACACACACACACACACACACACACACATATATGGATGCACAGGATCACAGTTAGCAGTGTTGTGTTTGGAACCCCTACCCATCAAGTTATGGTACCACACTACTATGCGGTTATTGCAGGTGGCACAGGACTACTAGTCTGATGAGTGTTACAACATACCTGTAAGGTGAATAACATCACGTGGCCTTGTGGGGTATGGCAATGGTGGCTGTACTGAATGTGTGATTACTCATAATAGTGTCGCATGCAAGTCTACACACTCGCAACCACTGCTATACACACCAATGCACACACTCACACACACACACACACACACACACACACACACACTTACCAGTACTGACATTAGCAGACCAACCTATCTTGTTATTCATACCATACTACTCCATACTGTTGCACAGGGCTTATAGGGCTGAAGAGTGTCTACAGATACCACTACGGTTGAAGTGAACAGTGGACCTCATACAGTAGACTTAGGAATGTGTACTGTGTATACCATGGCATAAAATATGAATCCATGCCCATCCAATGGATATCAATCACACACAAACCCATACACACACACACACACACACACACACACACACACACACACACACACGATACTCTTGTCTCACACACATTTGCCAGGACTGGGAGTAAACCATACCTATCTATTTATTGTTGCTACATTGTTACACATTTATCAAATGAGCCACAGAGGTTATGGGGTACTTTTTCTCCAAAGGTACTTCTAAGGTGAGGGACATCACCAGGCTTTGCAGATTGTGACAATGGGTGATCTACCCGATGGGGAAGACTACAAAATACTGTGACCTACACATATACACACTTACACACAATAATACACACACACATTTTCCAGGACTCATGTTAGAACCCCTAGCTATGTGGTTATTGGTATTATAGTGTTATGCAGTTAATGCACACACCACAGAGCTTATAGGTTGTGGAGTCTCCCAAGGTACCTATATAGTAAATAACATCTACAGCACTTGTAAGGTATGGCAATGGTAGTTGCACTGGGTGAGATGGGCCACCAACTACTTTCACCCACATGTTTATCCACTCACAAACACTTTCAGACACACTAATGCTCCACACACACTTGAGAGTACTGAGATCCATGGGTTCTAAGAGTCATAGGTGTGTATATGGCAAATGGCCATGGAGGCTTTACAAGGATAGCCCATGGGAATAAACTGGCATCATGCCACCTAACAATACTCTCCTGTGTGTCTACTGAGTATAGTTACTAGAGTGATTCCCCAGGTTGGGTATTCTATTTCCCATCCACTCCTCCTGATTTCTCTTGAAGAGGGCCAGTGATGTGCTCGTCTTGACATGTATGTGGTGTCTATTCCATGGTGTGGCAGTCTCTGGGTTGTCAACCTGTCCCTCCGGCATGTCCTGTTAATTGTGAGGATGGAGTTGAGATATCTGGGGCATGTTGTGTGGACAGACTGGTGTCCTCAGATGTAACATTCCTGACAGAGTTGGATCAGACATGGCTGTGTATGTCAGGCAGAGATAGCACCTAAGTTGCCAATATGAGACAGAGATTCATTGCAGTTGTTGGTGTCTGTCCATATAGGGCAAGTGTGTAGTACCTAAGATCCTCTTTGTGAGGTAAATTTGTAGCCTCTCATGTTGTTGCTGGTGTCCAATGGGGTAAATGGCAAATGGGCCATAGCACACATTGACTGGGCTACTGAGAGGTGTGTACAGGGAAACACTGCCCTTTTACTTCCCGGATTAAACACCCTGAGTCAGAAGAAGTGACACATGAAAGGAGGTTCAGAAGATAGTGGCACTGTGGTGGTCACCATACAGCTCACCATCAACCTGTGTTCCCAGTTCCTTTATACCAACATCGGTGTTCAGTGGACTACCATCAATGTATTACTTCATGGGAACCATGGCGTACCCAAAGGGGATGGAGGCACATCATCTGGCATTGAGCTTATGTCCAGGCTTCTGACAACAGTCATAGGTCTCACGTGGTGGGGGTAATAATAGCACCCACCTTGTAGTCATCTGCAAACATTGTCAGCTAGGGTGCCTTTGTATTGGGCTCGTCCTCAGAGGTGTGGATCCCAAACATGATGGCACCCAGGTCCACAACCTGTGGGACTCCACTTGTGACTGTTCAACAGTCTGACATGGAGTCTGCTGCTTTCACACTGTGGGTTCTATCTGTGAGCCAGTTTGCAGGCCACCTACTGATGTAGGTGTGGCTGCCTACCTGACTGTGTTTGTGTATGATTCCTGAGTAGAAAATGATATCCAAGGATTAGATGGGCAGCCTATCTTGTTATCTATTTCATACTGTCACATAGTTATTGCACATGGCACAATGCTTATAAGGCCTTGTAATGCGGACACTGGGCCATGTACTGGGTGGGCAACAGCAAAAAGTAGCAAAACCCAGCCACCAATGGTATAGTTCTCACACAAACAAAACAACCCCCCCAAAGACAAAGATACTGTTCACACACACACACACACACACTTGCCTGGACTGAGATTAGAATCCCTACCTATCTATGTAGTGTTACTACAGTGTTACGCATTTATCACACACACCGCGGAGCTTATAGGGTGAAGGTTGTCCAAAGGTACTTCTAAGGTGAGGAACACCACCAACCCTTGTAAAGTATGGCAATGGGTGATGTACTGGGTGAGAGAAGCCACAAAATACTTTAAACTACACATATACACCCTTAGACACACATATTTGCCAGGACTGGGAGTAGAACTCCTACCTGACTAGTTATTTGTACTATAATGCTATTAATTTATCACATGTGCCACAGAGCTTATAGGGCTGAGGTCTGATGAAACGCACTTCTAAGGTGACAGATATCTGCAGGACTGCTAAAGTAGGGGAAGGGGGAAGTATACTGGGTTTGAATGGACCCAAAAGCTTTTTACTTGTAAACACACACACACACACACACACACACTTTTACATTTGCCAGGACTAAGATTAGAACTCCTACCTAACTAGTTATTTGTACTATAGTGTTATGCGGTTATCTCACATGCCACAGAGCTTATTAGGCTAAGGCCTGACAAAAGGGACTTCTATGGTGACAGACATCTTCAGGACTGCTAAAGAAGGGCAATGGGAAATGCACTGGACGGGGAAGGCCTGTTCATTCCTAGATCCTACTGATATTTCTCTAAAATCCTACTGACATTTCTCTACATGTATGAGCATGCTCAGTGTGACCTTCTATAGTACATGTGGCACTCCATTCCAGGGATTGTTGTACTCCAGTCCAGTTTGTTTTGTCTTACAGCCATACCTCTCAACTTGTTGTTGCAGGATATCTGGAGATAGCCTGTCATAATGGAGAGACATTGGGCCATACGGTGATTATGACTATTTCTCTCAGTAATGTATGGGTTGCTAGGGTTACAGGGCTTGTTTTAGCAGATATCTGACATATATACCATTTGACACTGTCATGTATTGTTTCAGTACCTGGTGAATCTGGGAATTTTGAGGCAATGTTACAACTGTCTCATGTACACAGACAACCCTCTCCTCCTCCAAACAGGTTCAAATATATGTGAGAGATGCAACTATTTAGCCAAACTGGAGGCTGAGCTCTCTCATCTCAAAACTGGTGTAACCAGTCAGGAGGAGAAGGTAACCTCACACAACACAATTCCAGTATCACATAGTCCCACCACATCAGCGAACCAAACACATAAATACACAAAAACATACTCGAAGGCTCTAAATAAAAATCTACCTAAGCAACAGAGACCTCCAAAGCAGATATCCAAGCAAACGCTACCTCAAAACAAAACACACACAACACATAACCCACTAAGTCAGTGTGCCAAGCAGCCACAGCCCTTAAGGCTGAATAACACACCTGATACTCTTGCTATAGGTGACTCTATTGTCAGACACACTGACGTCCCGCTCACCAGGCTGAATAAAGAGAAGGTCACAGTGAGCTACCTGTCGGGCGCTAAGATCCGCCACATAATGCAAGCACTCAGGTCACTCCAAAGCAAATACAAATATGACTCAGTCATTGTACATGCTGGTGTGAATGACCTGAGACGTACCTCCCTGGACTACATGAAAAGAGACATAGAGGAGCTCTCTGATCATGTAGCCCAGGCTGGTATGACCCTGACCTTGAGCAGCATCTTACCCTCACCTAGAATGATGCCACAGTACAAAGACAAAATTATCGATTTTAACAATTGGCTAAAATTTTGGTGTCATTCAAAGGGGATCCAGTGTCTGTCAGCCTAGGATGACATGCTTGACAAGCCACATTGCTTCGCTAGGGACGGCTTGCACCTGTCACCACTGGGCTTTCGGATATTGGCAAAGGCTCTTGCCACCCCCATAGTGCCTTTTTTAGGCAAGGCTCAAAAGTCAAACCCACCCCCATAGACACCACAAGGAACAAGAAACTAAGGGTAATGCTGCTAAATGCCAGAAGTCTTAATCTCAAGATGCACGCACTCGAAGCTCTCCTCAGTATGGAGAACATCGATATCTGTGCAGTGACAGAAACCTGGTTCAAGGCTCCAGAGAGCACCCCAGCACTACCAGGCTATACCTCATATCATGCTTTTCGGCCCCAAAACCCAGACCGAACCCCAAAAGGAGGGGGAGTTTCCATATTTATCAAGGATATCCACACCTCCAGGTTAGTGGCATTGCACAAAGTATCGGAGACCATCCATGTGCAACTAACAGTGGGCAAGACTGCTTTTCAGTTTATAGCATCCTACAGACCACCCTCTCAAAGTCAGGAATCCCATTCGGCTTTCCTGAAAACATTGGAGAACATGAAGATCTCTCCGAACACCATTATATTGGGCGACTTCAACTACCCAAACATTGACTGGAAGCACTACTCAAGCCCCAGCACCTTAGCCCAAAGATTCCTGGAAATTATAAACTCAAATGCTATGGAACAACTAGTCACCACTTCCACAAGAGGGGACAACATACTAGACCTGATCATTACCAACATGGGGACTCTATGCTCCACACCAGAAGTATATCCCTCATTGGTAAGATCAGACCATAAATTAATTTCACTGGATGTCCACATCCCGACCCCACCCCAGCCCAGAAAACCACAGTGAAAAACTTCTCAAGCGAACTTCTCACTTCTCAAAACCGAAGTGGAATCCTTCAAGGCCCCAGGGCCAGTGGAAACTACAGCCCAAACTGCAGAATCCTATATAAATGCATTCTACGGACATCTCCAGGAATGCATGGATCATGCTATCCCAAACAAAACCAAGACCCAATCATCCAAAGGCAGGCCTCCAGTCTGCTGGACCCTAGCCATAAATAAACTGTACAACAGAAGGAGCAAGCTACTATATGATAGAGCAAAATCCCTAATAGGGAGGGATCTCTGATCAGTACTAGACAAAAATTACAATCCCTCATAAAATCCTCCAAGGCCAGCTTCGAGAGAAAAATTGCACAGGACACCAAAGACAATCATAAGGCTTTTTCAGTTATGTTAGAAACCTGGGATGCAACTCCCAGACTTGTTCTGAGTTGATTCTAAATGACAAAAAATACACTGAACCCACAGACATCGCCAATATCCTGGCAGACAGGTTCAGTGAAAACTTCTCCACCCCCTCCCCCCCAAAAGAGCAAATATCTATCCCGGCAGAGGGCTGCCTCCCAAACATCTCAGATGCTCAGGTGAAGGCTGCCCTCTCCAAAGCAAAAAACACTGCTTCCATGGGACCAGATGGCATCCCAGGTTGCGTCCTACATGAACTACAAGAGGAACTAATCCCTCAAATAAAACAGCTATACAATCTCAGCCTCACTACAGGATATGTGCCCACAGAATGGCATACAGCAACAGTGGTCCCACTCCACAAAGGTGGAGCCTCTACGAACCCTGGAAACTATCGCCCCATAAGCCTGACTAGCTTGGTCTGCAAGGCTATGGAGAGAATCATCATGGAGCTCATAAACAAAGACATTGGGGACCTACAGATACTAGATCCTACCCAGTTCGGCTTTGTCAAGGGCAGATCCTGCCTTTTGAACCTGGTTGACTTCTTTGAAACAGTCACCAAAGCCATAGATGAAGGGAAGGTAGTCCACACAGCCTATCTGGACCTTGCAAAGGCATTTGACACAATACCCCACTCGGGCATCATAGATAAGCTATCCAGCTTAAATATAAACCCCTATGTCACAAGATGGGTCGCAAACTGGCTCAAAGACAGAACCCACAGAATGAGAGTTTCTGGAGCCATGTCAGACTCAAAACCAGTCACAAGTGGCGTCCCACAGGGTTCTGTCCTGGGACCACTCTTGTTCGGTGTATACTTTTCCAAGGTACAGGCAAACGTGGGAGGACTATGGCTCACCAAGTTCGCAGACGACTGCAAAATGGGCGCCATAATCAACTCTCCAGCTGACAAAAACATCCTTCAAAAAGGTCTCACAGAGACAGATAACTGGTGCCAGCACCATGGTTTAAAGCTAAATGCCAAAAAATGTATAGTCATACCCTTTGGCAAAAACAATGTGCCCACAAATTACCACATAGGCGGAAACCCATTAAGTACAGAGAAAGTTATTAGGGACCTGGGGACCCAAGTTGATAGCAATCTCTCCTTTGAAAATCACATTGCCAAAGTGGTTAGAAAGACCTTCTACATAGCCCACCTCATCACGAAGGGTTTCACATCTAGATCAAGAGAGGTAATCGTGCCCCTTTATTCATCCCTCATCAGGCCCATCATAGAATACAATATCCCTTTTGGGATGTACCTTACCCGACAGCTGCAGCAATTAGAAAGACCCCAAAAGTATCTCACCAAGAGGATCAAGGGTCTCAAACAGATGCCATATACTGCTCGGTTAAAAAAACTCCAGCTCTACTCAGTTGCATACCGCCTACTTCGAGGCGATCTATGCCTGACATACAAAGCTATGTCAAATCCAGAATTAATGGACATGCTCCACCTCAGTAAATCTAAATCCCTTAGAGCCACACACTCGAGGGACTTGAACCTCAGCACAGAAATAAATAGAACTTGCTGGAGGGACAGGTTCATAACCCAGAGGCTCCCTTCGCTCTGGAATAGAATTCCAGTTCATGTGAGGCAGAGCACGTCACTGAATCTCTTCAAGAAGAATCTCGATAAATGGATGGGGGATCGTAGGTTTGTCCCAGGGATTACTCCCGTGTCACTATTAGACAGAGGCACAGTAAACTAAACCTTAAAAAGGGCACAGTATACTCAAATCAAGGGGTGGCGTAAGCCATACAGAATCGGGCTAGGCTTATAATTGCCCCAGGGCAGATAGCCTAGTATGAACCTATGAACCTATGAACCTATGACATACCTACTCAGATCATCACAGTGATTTACCAGAGGAATACAGGATGGATGATGCACACACCAGGATTATGGGCCAAATGCTACTCATTCTTGTACAATCCAGCCTGTTGAGAGGTGTGCCTACAATCAATTGACTGCTGGTGCTGTGGAAAGAGTCCAGCACCTTGGTGATATATTACAATGGTGGAATCTCTGTGCATTTCTGTTCTGGCCTGGTCTGATTTCCAGTCCACAGTTGGGTAATATAAGTCAGACAGGATCAGGGTGACAGGCAGACTCCGGATAGATTTGTAGGGGATAAGATATGTGGGGGGTGTGTCCTGGGTCAGATATGTTTGCCTATAGCTACTAGTACTTTGCACAGGGATCTTCTCAATGGTAGACTGCATTTGTTGGGTCTTGTGTGTGTCAGACTGTTTGACCAGCCTGCAGTTGTGTGTTTGTCTTACATATATATGTATAGCCCACCTCATTTTGCTTGGATGGCCACATTTTGGGGTCAGGATGTTGCACAGGATGAGTGATCAGGGAAGTGTGTGTTACTCCCAATGGCTGTGGGCTGTAGGTGCAGACATGTCACCATCTTCCAGAGTTGGGACTGCCTGCAATGAGTGCATTCCCATGTTTAGACTCCTAGCTCTGCCTGTCAACTTTACAGACTATCACAGAAAGTCCAAATACATGTCTCATATATCTTGGTTACCCAAACAAGTGTGGTTTTCAAGGAAAAGTGTTTTGCAAGTCACTCAGGGTTGAAGTCAGATATTACTGACAGTTGACATTGCAATTACAGACTTCATACCCATCATACAGTCCATGCTACTACAATCATTCCATCAACTTTATAATATTATTAGAGCAGTATTTCAAAGGTGTCCTTCTCTTTGGACCTTTTTCATCCTATTATTCATGGCTTTGTCCAATTTCTGGCTCGCTGACACTGGCAGGTTTTCTCCTAGCAGTTAGCAGCATGGTGTTTCTTTGAATTTTGTAGACTGAGTTATGTTGGTGTTATGGAACCCATGACACTCCCTAACAGGGCACTGTGGGTGAGGCATAGGCATTTGCCACAGGCCTCTAGGCCAGTTGTGACAGATGCAGGCCATCTGTAGCAAGGCAGTGCATTCTGATGATCATATGTTCCCGGGCCGCCAGCAGTGGACTACCCTGGGATGGTACCAGTAAGTTGACTGTGGGTGTTACTGACAATTGCATTCTGTTTGTGTTGAGCCATCACTCTAGTTGATGGCTGGATGCTGCTTAAGGCTAGGGACATGTTACTGCATTTTTATAGGATTGGGGGGGGTGACACATATGTACACAATACACATTTGCAAGGACTGTACTGATATTTGTTTAACATTTTTGTACCATTTAGCATAGTGGTGTGCCCTATCTTTGAGACTACAGGCATAATAGTATCAAGCACAGGTCAGATTGTTCTGGCATAAACATTTGTCGTTTGAGATTTCTTACCTTTCAAAGCCATACTGCCACTGCCACACCTGCTGTGATATCACTGTGTAGAAGTCTGTAGGTGGGGATTTCATGGATCTCACCATGTGGGGGCCTTTGAAAGACATTTCTGTATGATTTTATACAGCTGATCTGCTGGGTGAGGCTGGGAGTGGGTATGGGACCCTCACTTTGACATCCATGCATGTGACCTATGGCCCCTCAGTTATTTGGCTCACCACATATACTGCAGTGGTATTTGTCAACTATGGTGGCACTGCATGGTGTGGGTAGGCCAGTACTGGGAATACACTTCATGCTGTCCCACAGAGCTACCAGTTGTCTGTTGCTATCCCAGTAAGCCACCCCATTCCCTTGCATGATTGATCAATACCATAGATATGCTATCAGAACATTCCACTCCATTAATTTCTTTTGTTAAGAAGACTGACTTACCTTGTGCCTGAGGCTGTTGTGAGGATGGTGCTTGAGGGATGACTATGTTGGATGCATGCAGTACACTGCCTATACATGGTAAGGTATAGGTGGTGTGATGTTTGGCATCCATTTTACTGTGTGTGTGAGTCAGAGAGAGAGATCAGTAACTCGGGCCCTACAGTGTCAGTGTATGTGCTATGCATTGCCTCTTTGCCAAGGTCAGGGCATACTAGGCATGCCTCCAACTGCCTACAGGGGCAGGCTCAGGATGTTCCTCCTCTGAGTCCCTCTGTGCCTGTGGAGAGCTTGGCAATGGTGGGGGACTGTGTGGCCCTTCTCCATTTTGTTCCTGCTGCAGCTGTTTCCCCAGGATCATATTGAGTAGCATGACACATACTATGAACATGTGTGCAGATGTGGCTGGAGAGTACTGCAAGGCTCCACCAGATATGTCAAGGCAGCAGAACCATGACTTGAGCATCCCAAACACACACACTATAATGATCCTGGTTTGTGCATGTGCCTCACTATGGCATTCTTGTGTGTGTGTGTGTGTGTGTGTGTGTGTGTGTGTGTGTGTGTGTGTGTGTGTGTGTGTGTGTGTGTGTGTGTGTGCATTTCTGATGGGGGTAATTATCCATGGCTCCAGTGCATAGCCAGCATCCCCCACCAGATGGCCTTATGGGATGTCCCCACTGGCAAACATCTGGTACATCTGTAATGAATGCCAGGTGAACAATAATGACAAATAGCAATAGTACAACAACCTAGATGTATATGTGTGTGCACAGGATGAAGCTAGTACTGTGTTTAGGCAGATTTCGATACAATCTATAGCAGTACATCTTATTGGGCACACAACAGCCATCAATTATAGAGACTCTTTGATTAACAGCAACTAATGATCTGCTGTCCTACCAGGATTATCCTAACATACACCCAGTTGCCTGCTACAGCAACAGCCATTGTTCACATAGAGCTGATAAAGCTGCTAAGGGACCACATGTTTGAGATGTATCAGCCTGGAGAAGGTTACCCAAACACTTTCACAGCATTGGACACACCATGGAACACAGTGCCGACAGTCATAAAAAGGTGGTGACAATATGGGGCTACAGTGACATTGTGAAGGAGTGGACATCCTACCAATGTCTGAAAGAATACAAGACCAAAACTTGCCAGGGAGGCTGCCAGAAGCATTACAGCAACTGTGAAGGAAAAGGAGGAATCTCCAGCATGTACTGGATGTGGTACTACATGTCAAAACAACCGTCCATGGTCTCCATATGTCCTGCATATAGGGTAGGGTTGGAAGATGGCAAAAGTTCCTCACACCCAACAATATCCAGGCCTGGTGAAAGTCTGAAAACAATACATCAGGTCTACAAAAAGCAAGTGGGAAATGTGTTATGGTAATATGAGACCACTGTTGTACTCACTGGCCACAACTCTGACAGGTGTGTTTGGCACAATATCCCCACTGCACATTGCCACAACAACAACACCCCCATGGTGAAGCATGGGGATGGCAGTGTTCTCCTTTGGGGTTTTTGTTCAGAAGCTGGAACTGGGGCTGTAGCCAAGTTAGAGGGGATTATGAACAGTTCCAAACACTGGTCCCTTGTGGCTCCAAAACATTCTGGTGTCTGCCACATAGCTGTGGATGGTGAGAAATTCCACCTTTTCACACAACAATGGCCCAAACAATATATCCATATCAACAAAAGGATGGCTTCACCAGAACACATGCAATGTTATGCACTGGCCGAGTCAGAGCACACACCTACTTCCAATAGGATATCTGCAGGGTGACCTGAAGAGGGTGGTGCACAAGGGATGCCCTTGCAATCTGACATAGTTGGAGGAGTTTTGCAAGGGAGAGTGTGCAATCATTGGTAAGTCAAGATGTGCCATGCTGATAGACACATTCCCAAGAGGACTGCATGCTGTGATTAAATTAGAAGTTGGTTTAACAGAATATTACTTTAAGGGTGTGCACACTCATGCATCCAACCTATTGTACCTATTTCAGTTACCAGATGTTACCTGTAACTGATGTGCATGTTCTTCATTTGGATTGCACAGGTCATATGTCATATGAAATTATGGCAATGTTATGACCTGATTTCTGAGGTCTCATGTGATATATCATGAAAACCTGGCTTGTTAACAGGTGTGTGTAAACTTACTATATCCACTGTAAGCTTGGGAAGTTGTTTGAGTAACTGGCTTTTTTTAATATATGTACTGCAGGTTATGCAGTCTGCACCTCCAATTAGGACATTACTTAGTGGCACCAGTCCACAGGCCAACACAGTATTGTATCACACAAACTCAGGAGTTATGAGGATCAGACCAAACATATGAGCCACACATGTAGACATTCAGGAAAACTCTGTACAGTCAGGGGATGTGTTCTGTAAGGGTTGCCACAGAGCTATACAGGTGAACAACAATAATTTACATGGCTGCAGTGTGTGCTAGGTGAAGGGCCATCACCTACTAATACCACTCACATATCCCAGATGTGTATGTTTGTATTAATGGTAACTGGAAAGGGCTGCACTGCATGATGTTGAGGATCCGTCCAGAGTGTGTATGTTATTGTCTGACTGTGTGTCATGAATTCCTCCATTCAGCTAATGTGATGTCTGGGTAATGCCT
>NC_056726.1:61134688-61159688 GCF_019279795.1 Protopterus annectens | reverse complement strand
CATCGTGGAGTGATTCCATAGAACAGTGGTTAACTGCTCTGCAATGAAGTTAATATACTGGGAAGAAAGAATACTACTATAATTAGCACCTTGTTGTGAGAACACTGATACCAACTCAATATAAACATGACAGTGTGTGTGTGTGTGTGGGGAGGGGGTTGCATCTGTAAAATTGCAGAAAATCTGGCTCATTTAAGTGATGAGATATTCTTTTCCATGTAATAGTCTACGGCCACATAGATGCAAACACAGACTGTGGACAAGATTATGACAGGGGAAAGTGCCACTTATTCTGCAGACTGTTCACTACATAAATTAACAAACAGTACATACTTAATCCAACAGCAGATCACACTGAATCCCATGCTAGCATTTCACAACTGCAATGCATGCACATAGGAAAGGAACTACAGCGATGCAGTAAAAAATATTTCTGGTGAACTGTTTTTACGTGCAGATCAGCAGTATGCAGAAATTACAGACCAGCAAGTCATAAGTACAAACTGGCTGTTTTACACTCAAGTTTAATTATGTTTGTTTTATGCAATGTAACTCCCAAACACTCCTAGAAGATGAACCTGAGATCAGAACATATGCTTACATGCTGGCCACTGATTACTGCAGTACGGTGGACTTCTATAATGGACAGGAGACAAAAGGTGAATGAAAACTGCCAAATGCAGAAACAAAAACAGAAGCAAGAACTGTAAATCTGTTGCAGAATGAAGTCGGACGTGTGTGTGTGTGTGTGTGTGTGTGTGTGTGTGTGTGTGTGTGTGTGTGTGTGTGCGTGAGAGAGAGAGAGAGATGGATCACCTGTAAGGCCAGGTGAACTAGGTGGCTGCTTAGGTGCCATGCAGAAGAGGGGTGCTTTACTTGTGTATTTTAAGGGAGAACAAAAATGCTGCTGTCAGCACTGCTGTGCCCCTGTTTTAAACAAACGTGGCCATAGTACTCTATAGGGGATAGGACTTTCTGTTCTGTCCCACCCAAAATCTAGACAACTAGTCAAGAGGGCATATGGGCTTGATGTCTAGATTGTTAGAGTGAAGGCAAGAAGTAGAAGCTTAGAATATTTGAAGGAGAAATGGCCATGGTGGAAATAGAGGCAGCTTGCAGTCAGTGACATTGTGATAGCCTGCAATGCTATGCTTCAGTTGGGAGCAGCTCAGTCTTGACAGCCTGGACTATATCAGAAAAGTTTTTTTTTTTTTTTGTTTTTAATTCTGGCAGACAAGCAGATATGGGCAGTTGCTATGGCTTTTCTGACTTATTATGCTTTTGTGTGAAACATCCTAGAACTTTTTTCTGTGGCTATCTACTTTGCATGTGAAATGGAAAAGAAATAAACTGCAGGGGTCATTATTTTTACTACAAATGGACATCTGTGGGGCACACAGTCACAGAATTAGGACTGCACAGGAATGAAAATGAACTTGATATATTGAGCTCAGGTTTATGTGTTTATTCTGGCTTTGTAAGTCTAATATGCATTTGAGTGAAGCAAGTTGGAATGATTTATACTAGCTACTCACTGTTTAAATACATTGTTGCCATTATATTTTAGCACAATCAGATTTCTGAGGTGCATACAATCAGCAAAGTGGCTATAACTGCTAGGCGGTAGGCTTTCTTGTAGATTAAAGGAACTGACCCTTTTGTTATTTGCTCAATCTAAACAGTCTTTAATTTGTCTTTAGAGGCCTAGAATGCCTTTTTTTGTGAAGTAAGTTTGTTTATTTATACACACTTTGTTGGAATACTTTACTGTGGCTTTTGTGTGTTTATGTGAAGCAAAACTGAAATGCATTACCGTGGCCTTTATTGTTTTTAACCATAACACTTCATCTGAAGTTTTACAGTTAACAATGTGGCTGTAAATGCTGCTACTGGGGCTGTTTGTGGATGAAAACAACTGATCCTGCTGTCATGACCAAGTTAAACAATCATTAACCTGGCCTTGCAGGAAGAGGGTTCATTTATGTAAAGCAAGTAGGAATAATGTGCTGTGTTCATTTTTATCACAATCAGACATACAAGGTATAGAATGTCAGTGAAGTGGCTGCAACTGATAGGTGCAAAAGTCATATACAGATAAAAGTCATTTAACCTTGCTGCTGTTTCATCAGTGTTAAACAGTTATTGATCTAGCATGGCAGGAGCAGTGTCACAAAGTATTGTACCTTTTGAAAATCAATGTAAAAGATCATTGGTATAGCTTATACTTCTATGCAGTCATACATGTGTGTCTATGTATGTGTGTGAGCTGGGGGGATGTTGCACTATTTTAACAGTAACATAGCAATAATTTCTTTCATTTTACATCAATAAAATATCTTCACTGTACACAATATGGCTACCACCGATCAGTGGGACAGGATGTGTGTGAAAACAACTGATCATTGTCACAACAGCACACTAAATAGCATTGCAGTTTTTCAGCACTTGTCTCACTGGCTGAGTTCCTGGCTGTGGCTCTTTTGTGTGGAGTTTGCATGTCCTCACCCCATCCCTCTTTCTACATTTAATACAGATGATCTTGTTTCTGCCAATACATTAAAGATATGTTGTAGTTTAACTGGAACTGATACAATTTGCATCTAGGTAAGTGTGTGCATGTGTGTGTGTGTGTGTAAGCGAGCATGCACACATGTGCACCTATGTTTATCTTATGATAGATCTGGCTTGTGAAGGGCAGTGTCATTGTGAAAATAAATATAGCAGCAGTCATCATCTGTAGATATGAGCAACATTGGCAGGCACTGGGCATATACCTAAATCCTGTGTGTAAAAAAAGAGAAAAAAAACAGTTAACAAGTCATTATATTTCAAAACTAAGGCATAAAAATTTATCACATGACATGCAGATCCTGACAATTTCTGGATTCCTGGTGGCCTTATACCCAGGGCTGCATAAATGAATTTTAACACAGGGATTAGTAGAGGTCTTTCTACTAATCTAATACCGTCTCTGCTCCAAAGTATGTACAGAATATTGCTATTGCTTTTTGTGGGGTCTGGGGACAGTGTGGTAATTTCTTTAACCTTTCTCACAAAGAAACATCATAAGTATGCACAGAATGTCACTAGAGGCAGTGTACTGTTGGGGTGGAACAAGTTGGAATATATTACTGGGATAATTAATTTTTCCACTTTCCTCACAATCAAATATCCAACATGTACACAAGTGGCTATCTTTTGGAGGTAGGTACTAAAAATATGAACATTATCAACAAGGTGCAATATACTTTTTAGGTTATAATCAGGTATTAGTAAATGAGGATTCAAGTAAATATTGCTGGAAAATAATACAGAAATGATAAAGTTTAGTATAAATGGACTGAAAGACAGGGTGAATGAAGAGTATTGTTGCATTCCCTGGAGTAAAAGCAGTCAGAAAAGTGACACTTGGTGTGAAGACTACTGACAGTAGTTTTCAGTTTTGTTCTCAATATGACTACAAGACAGTATATGACATGAGGTAAAGGTACCTAAAGTAAGGAATGGTTGTGACTGTGTCACTGCCCTGAATGTTGAAATAGATTATGTAAGTAGGGCACGCTGTAATTGTTCAGTTTGTGTTACAATGCAGTAGGGTAGGAAGATAAGCGTGCAACAGTTTGTCACCCATACAAACATCACACATCCACGTTCCATCTGAAGATGAGATAAATGAATTCAAAGCAAAAGTCTTTAACCTGTTAACTTAAATTGTCTTCTGAGTTCATTGCACCTCAGACAAAACAGGAATTTTTACCTCTATTTCACAACATATGAGAACAGTAAATTTTCTGTCTGTAACATTCTTACCAGTAACAATTATTTAAACTACACTGTGATGTCCCACCACTGGACTGGTAATCAAGGAGCCTCAATCCTCACCACTGGCAACAGTGGGGGACGTTCACTGGGAGGATGACAAGTACACACACACACAGTATTTCCAGATGCAGCTCTCTGCATCAACAGCAATTTCCCTTAAGAGCACACAGAGACCACAGTCAGTCCGAGGCTGGATTCTCACTCTTCCTCCAGATCCCCAATAAGACTCCCCACTGGCATAGCTATAGAGTTGAGTGACCAAGCTAAGACCTCCAGCAACCTCTCTGTCCACCCAATGCTTCAGGTCCCTGCCCAAGCAGCTGACACACACACACACACACACACACACACACACACACACACACACACACACACACACACACACACCCTTGGGAAAGGCTACCACATGTTTACTAGTTATGCTCCCTTCTTCCCAGACTATAAGGTAGTTACCACTGCCACCAGTCAACTCCTTATTAGCTACTTTAAGGCCCTTAACAAAGAGTGTCTAATCTTACTGTGTAATACTAACATTAACGCAAATGGTAGTTTGACCAACAGCAAGGCTATTAGGTTTGACTCACACAGTGTCACCAAATAAATATGCAATTGCTGTCAAAACGTAAATATCTCTACACAGATAAGCCACAATGAAAATTTTAAATATACTTAATAACAAATAATAAAAGAACAAGACAATACTAAATATACATATTCACAGTGACACCAGAGTTCAAAACCACAGGAAATATTTAAAATGACATTGCAGGACAGTCTCACACAAATAAAGAAAAATATGTAAACTAAGCATTACTATATTTCTGACTGTAACTACAAGAATTATTATAATCTAAGAACTTACTAACAGAGCAAGGCAGATGTGGTGAATGGATCTTCTAGTTGTTGTCAGGTCCAAGACAGAATACAGAATGTTCTGTCTCACTAAAATATTTCTCAATTTAATTTCTCAAATACTACTGCTGGGATAACTTCAGAATGACACCGCTTCTTGTCATCTGACTACTAGTTCCCAGGCCAAACAACCATTGATGAAGATGGCAGTTATTTAGCATCTACCTGTAAAAATAAACAGACAAGGACTTCTCCTCAGATCTCTGGCAGAAGCTGGAAGTCATAAAATAATTGCATTCCTTCATACTTTCAAGACTAGTAATTATTTTACCCTAAAGACAATACAGAAAATTTCCTAGTACAGATATTGTGTTGCTTGCTGTATTAAAAACAAAGATACCATATTTTATGGCCTAGCCATAAAGTAATTTAATTTCAATTATTTTTCTGAAGTTAACCTCCTGTATTCCAGTTTCCACTGTTAAAATATATACATTTAAACAGTTACAATAGCCCATGCATATTTCTGTTCTCTTCTAGTACAGCACACTGTGGCTACATTTCAAACAGCACTCTGCAAAATACCCTTTTCAGCACACGTGTCTGTTCAAGCAATTTAATATACACATGACAGACCGTTCTAATATATTTGTAACACAAGCATATTGTATAGGTTCATAGGTAGGTAGTATGCTATTGGCCTTAGGGCCTATATAAGCCTAGCCAAAAAGTTACCCTGGCTTTCGCCACCCAAGAAAATTATTTCCCTGTGCCCTTGTCGAGCAGAGCCACAGAAGTGACCCCTGGGGCGAATTTCCTATTTCCCATCCAATCATCAAGATTTTTCTTGAAGAGTGGTAATGAGGAGCTTTGTTTGATATAGATAGGTAGTTTGTTCCAGAGTATGGGAAGTCTCTGGGACAGGAATCTATCCCTCCAGCATGTTCTGTTTATTGTGGTGACAAGGTTTAGGTCCCTAGAGTGTGCAGCTCGGAGGGAGTGGGATTTCGTTAAGTGGAGCATGTCCAACCCCTCTGGGTTTGGCATAGCTTTGTATGTTAGGCAGAGATCACCTCTGAGTAGGTGATATGCAACGGAGTAAGCTAGAGTTTTTGAGATTATCTGCATAGGGCATCTGTTTGAGGCTGGTAATCCTCTTTGTGAGGTATTTCTGCAGCCTTTCGAGTTGTTGTAGATGCTTTGTGAGGTACATACCAAAAGGGGCATTGTACTCTATAATGGGTCTAATGAGGGGATGAGTAGAGGGAAATAATAACCTCTTTTTTCCTGGATGAGAAACCATTTGTGATGAGGTGTGCCATGTAGAAGGATTTCCTGACTACTGGGGTGATGTGATTATCAAAGGAGAGACTACTGTCCATCTGTGTCCCAAGGTCTTTTATCATACTTTCGGTGTTAAGTAGGCTACCACCTATGTGGTAGTTCATGGGTAAAGAGTTTTTACCAAAGGGGATGACAATGCACTTTCTGGCATTGAGCTTGAGGCCATGGCTTTCACACGAGGCATCTGTCTCAGTGAGGCCCTTTGTAGGATGTCCACGTCATTAGGAGTTTCGATTATGGCTCCTAGTTTGCAGTCATCTGCGAACTTCATTAGCCAAAGACCTTCTGTGTTAGCCTGTACTTCAGAGAAGTAGATACCAAACAGGAGAGGACCCAGGACTGAACCCTGTGGTACTCCACTTGTCACTGGTTTGAAGTCGGATTTGGAGTCTGCAACTTTCACAGTGTGGGTTCTGTCAGTGAGCCAGTTGGTAACCCATCTTGTGACATAGGGATTTATACCTAGTTTAGTGAGTTCATCTATAATTCCACAGTGGGGGATGGTGTTGAAAGCCTTGCCGAGATCTAGATAGGCTATGCAAACAACCTTACCCTCATCTATGGCTTTGGTGACTGCTTCAAAGAAGTCTATCAGGTTTAGGAGACATGATCTGCCTTTTACAAACCTGAAATGGGTGGGGTCCAGAGTTTGGAGATTACCAATGTCTTTGTTTATAAGTTCCATGATGATACATTCCATGGCCTTGCAGACCAGGCTTGTCAGGCTAATGGGGCAGTAGTTCCCATGGTCCGTGGTGGCTCCCTCTTTGTGGAGTGGGATAATCATCACTGTGTGCCATTCAGTGGGCAGAAAGCCTGAGGTGAGGCTATGGTCGAACATGGTACTTAGGTGGGGTGCCAGTTCATTCTGTATTTCATGTAGAACGCAGCCTGGGATGTTGCCAGGTCCCATGGATGCTGTGTTCTTGGCTTTGGAAAGTGTGTTTTTTTACCTGTGCAGCCATGATTACAGGAGCTTTGCATTCTTCCAGTATAGAAATGGGCCCTTTAGGGTATGAAAGGGGGGTAAAGTTAGCACTGAACCTATCTGCCAGGATGTTGGCAATATCAGTTGGTTCTGTATATTTAGTGCCATTGTGCTATAACTCAGAGCAGATCTGAGTGTTGCCATTGAGATTCTTGACATAGCTATGAATGCTTTGCGGTTGTCTTTAGAATCGGTGGCGATTTTGTTTTCGTAACTAGCGTTGCAGGATTTTATGAAGGATTTCAGCTTCTTACTGAGGCTGACCAGGGAAGTTCCTCCAATCATGGGATTTTACTCTTTTTTTGCAACAGTTTCTTTCTTCCTTCTGTTGTAGAGTTTGTGTATGGCAAGGGACAACTAGATTGGCTTCCTTTTCTTTGGAGGATAACATCTTGGTTCTGTTAGGGATAGCACGATCCATGCACTCATGTAAATGCTTATAAAGTGCATTTGTGTAGGATTCAACAGTCGTACCTCTATTATCCGTCTGCACGGGTGTCGTGAAGTTTGCCACTTCTGTCTTGAAAAGCATGAAGTTGGCTTTGGAGAAATTTTTAACAGTGATTTCCCTAATGGGGGGTGGGGACAGGATGAGGATGTCTAGGGTGATTATCTTGTGGTCGGATTTGACCATTGAAAAACTGACCTCTGGTGTGTAACACCGGTCGCCCATGTTGGTAATCACCAGGTCTAGGATATTGCTACCCCTGGTGGAGGTGTGGATGAGTTGATCCAAGGCATTGGAATTATGAATTCCAGAAAACATTGAGCAAAAGAGTTGGTACATGAGTAGTTTTCCCAGTTAATGGTGGGATAGTTGAAATTGCCCATTATTAGGGTGTTGGGTTGTACCCTAATATTTTCCAGTGTATCCCCAAGAAATGAGGAGTGGAAATCCTGGGGCATGGTGGGGGATCGGAAGCAAGCTACAATTTGGATTGGGGTCTTGCCTAGAGTTAGTTGCACTTGGATAATCTCGGATGCATTATGCTGAGCAACTAGCCTGGATGTGTGGATGTCCTTAATGAATGTGGACAAGCCTCCACCTTTAGTGTTTCAGTCCAGGTTATGTGGCCGAAAGGTGTGGTATGAATTATAGCCTGGTAATGCAAGGATGGTCTCTGGAGCCTTGAACCAGGTCTCTGTCACTGCACAGATGTTGATGTTCTCCATTTTAAGGAGTGCCTCGAGTGAGTGCATTTTGAGGTTTAGACTAGCATCGAGTAGTATTACCCTCAGATTTTGCTTGCTTTTACCTGTATAAATCATTTCAATATTCACCAATGACATTTTATTTATCTATTTAACATTTAACTGAGAAAGTCTGACTTGGAATGAAGCCAATTTTCAGCAGAGGCCCAGGGAGAAATGCTCTAGACACATCTTTCTAATGTGGGAGGAACGAGGAACACCCAGAGGAATCCCACACGTATGCAGGGAGGACATGCAGACTCCACACAGAAGACACCCCAGCCAAGACTCGTACCAGAGAACCTCTTGCTGTGAGTTGACAATGCTAACACTGCACCACTGTGCCTACATATAATTATTTACAAAATTCCAGCTAGCTAGGCTGACAGTATCTCCTTTCTCCACATACACCACCAAGTAGTAAGATATTAAGAAATGCTAAAGTTATTCAGTAACCCTTTATTTGATGTCTGCATCAACCAGAGAAGGCCCAAATTTAGAAGAATTTGGGTTATATACAGGCATGAGGTCGTCTCTTATGGTGCTGCACAGGGTGGACTGGAGGAAGATTTTGGAAAGTGAAGATGTTTGGAAGCCAATGAGAAAAAAACAGTTGGATCCCCATATTTTGGGGCAAAGATTTACACTAGGCAGAGACAGTAGTCACACAGGAAAATAATTCATACTTTAAATGTCTTCAGAAATTATTTTGAGTTAAATGATCACAGTGCTATGCTAGCAGAGTGGACAAGTTGCTACTGATTAAAACAAAGATTAAAATGAAGAAAGGTTAAAATTATTATAAATGTTCTGCCATGCCTTCAGGAGATGGACACATTTTTTTTAAAAGAGGCAAAGTTTTAACCTGGGCAAAGATTACTAATGGCAAACGCACTGTAAAGTTGAAAGTAGCAAAAAAATTTTGCAGGCCCTGTTTTAGGCTCATATGACCAAGGGCATTAAGTAATTCAGAAGCATCCTGACAAACCATAGACAGCACAAGGTTTCAGAATGGAGAAATAGGAGATGTGGAGCATTACATTTCTTTACTAAAAGCACATAAATATAATCAGCAGTGCAAGAATGGTCCAAATGAAACCACTACAAATTCTATTACAAAAAAAAAAGGAAAGTTGTGGTCATAAGCATGTGTGTGTGTTGTTGAACAGAAACATGAAAATGAGCAATTTGCTGATGCTACTGAATTGAAAAGAGCTGGTGCAATTAAATCAAAGAATACCTCTGAGGAAGAAGTGAGAGTAGAGTATTGAAAAAATGCTAAACGTTAATAAGCCAAATGTCAAAAATTCAGTTAATTTTGTATGAATATATTTTTTAACCATTGTTGGGTAGAAAGTACAGAACAGATAGGTGTGTGCATATTATTAATGCAAACTAGCCATCGGGGAGAGACAATGGGACAAATGTCTGTCTTTAATATAAACTGCAAAATGACACAAAACCAAACCAGTGAACTTCCAGGACAAGAAAACCATCAAACAAACTTCTGTTGCACAAAAACAGATTAAGCGCTTTCATCCAGTTGCAGCATAGGACTTCATCAGGATCTAAACACACTCTTCTTAAAACCATTTAAATACCTTGTTAATTAAGTCACATGATCTTCAAATAGGTTAATTGACAAACAAAGATGGTTTACCTCAAAGGAAACCTTTAACTATAAACCAACATTCTAATAAATGAAGTTTGGAACAAACTAAGTTGTCTCAGGACATCTTCATGGGGGGAGGGGGGTTAGGTTAATATTAAGGGGAGTTAAGTGGGTTGGGGGAGGTGAAAGGGTTAAGTGGAGGCAGGGATGGTTGGAAGGAAGTGAGATAATGATGGGGAGGGGCTTAAGAGGTTTAGTCTAGTGTAGTCGGGTTAAGTAGTCACATTTTGGCATGAACCTGCTACCCACCCACCCTCCCTCCTTTCATTGGTGGGGTGTAGGGTTATTTTATCAGTGGGGGGAGGTGGAGAAGTGGGATAGGCTTGCCCTCTTCTGTTCCCTCCTCTGATGTCTGCATGTTCATTTCAAGGATCTGGGGAAAGGAAATGAGTAGTTGGGAGGAAGCTTGCTGAATAGATAAGCAAGCTGAAGGATAGTGTTTATTTGGTGGATGGTAATTCAATGGATGGTGTATGAAGTGAGTTGAGACGCTGCTTCATAAGTCAAGTAAGTGAGCAGAGGTATGGACCCTGCTTGTTGGGCAGGGTGAGTAGGTACGCTACCCTGATTAACATTACAATGAATGGTGTATGAAGTGAGATGGGACGCTGCTTCATAAGTAAAGTGAGTAGAGGTATGGGCGCTGCTTACTGGGGCAGGGTGAGTAGGTACGCTGCCCTGTTTAACATTACAAGGATGTTATGCTGTATTTAGTATCATTATACCATGTGTAGTTGTAATTAATAAAGTTGGTGATCAAAGCTATGTTACAGAAATCTAATAAAGGTTGTCAAATGTCATTTGGTGTGATGTGTGTTACTGAAGGGGACCGGGACAAATAGCACATCATTAAAAATTTCATAATACTTAATGCTACAACATAATAATTTCACAATAAAAAAATATATAAAAATATATAAATGCAAGATACCTTTCCAAACTGTATTACTTAAAAAGAAAATTCTCCTAACACTTTTGGTCATTTGGATTGTGAGAAACTAGGATTAGTAATAGGACTAGTAAACATTACACAGTGCATGCCCATAGTTGCACAGCTATGTTAATCACTGCACAGAGTCATAACCATGATATCCTATTTGACTACTTTGCTTATATACAGACTTATCAATCTTGCCAAGAGAATATTAAATGCAAATACATCCTTAAGTTATGCCAGTAATACATATACTAGACCGTGTCAAGTACTTCTGAATATTTTATGAAAGTCCAGTTGCCTAACAATTCTGCTTGGTGCTTCATTAGCTCTAGAAGTGTCCTAAATAACTATTGTCCAAGTAACTGAAGGCTTGGAAAGAGATGTAAACTTAATGTGAGGCTGGGCAAAGAAATGTGCGAAAGGAAACCAATATGGTTACTCAATAGCTTAAAGCAGCATAATTTCAAGGTAAATAAAAATTGTATAATATGAATATGTCAGAAATACATTTTCCATTTAGATGGTCTGCAGCAGAAAACTCACAGCAATTTTGTAAATACCAAAGACAAAAGATAAGCAGGCATTTAGAGATTGTTACGAATTGTGCCAGATCTTGTATAGTTTGTCCTAATTCTGTGTTACAAGATGTAACATGGGAGGGGAACAATGAAAGAGAGCTCTGAAATGCAAAAGAAACTTGTCACAAAGGCACCAATGTTAAAATACTATGATATGAGTAGCTCAGTTGTGTTGCAACTAGATGTCAGCCAGAAGGGCATATGAGCTGTGGACCTACAAAGGAACAGACTGGCTGGCTGCCTAACTATCAAGACCATTTAACTCATTAACTTTAAGTACCATCACATGGTGCCTCTGTGCTTAAACCCGAGCACTCTCTGAGGTGCTAGGAATTCTATGCTATTACACCCAAGTGCCTTCCACAAGTGCAAATAAATTTATGCACATATTTTAGCTCCACTGTTAAAAAATAAGTTGAAAAAAGTATCTGAACCTTGTCAGCTACCTTCTCAACTTATTTTTTTAGCATGGAGTTGCCAGATGGTCTTATTTGAAATGTTTGAGAAAATCTGCTTGCCGTGCACTTTGTACCTTCTTGCAATCACAGCAAGCCAATTCTGTACTCAGGACTGTATCTAACTAATGTGTGTGTGTGTGTGTGTGTGTGTGTGTGTGTGTGTGTGTGTGTGTGTGTTAAAAGCTCTGGCTGTGTGTTAAAATCATATTTTTTTAAATGTTAAAAAGAAAAAAAAGACTTTAATGCAGCACTAATTTCAGTACCGGTACTGTAACAAAGATCGTGTCTTTCATAACTTATCAGTATCGGCACTGTATGTAATTTGCTGCTTGGATCGTGCCTTATAACTGGCAACTTATTTGTTCAAGAGTCAGGAAGCAAGTGATCATAAAACAGTCCAAAACCAGTTTCAGTTATTTAATATTTCTTTAATTCTCTTGATACGTTAGTAGAATAAGAGGCTTTACATCATCTTGCACTGTCTGAACAAGAAGTACAAAACTGTTATGTGTGGCATTATCGATTGACTGTGAACTTTATTAAAAAAAAAAAAAGAATCAATTTTGCTAAGGGCACAACAAAACATAAGTCAAAAGCAAGGATACACTGCAAAATCGGACAGTTGAGAGGTGCTGGCATTCCTGATATTTTAAGAAAAACACCTGTGCAGTGAACAAATAAATCTCCCAAGACAAACCTTGAGAAATTGTTGCAAACCCTCCAGCTGTCTTGGGGGTCAGATTCCAAGTGTGTAAAGGAAAATATTACAGTCAAGCTTGTTTCAGAAAATTGCATTCCACTTACATTTGAGGCATTTCTATTGGACTACTTGCAAGAACTTTTCCCAGTTACTGTTGGCACATTTTGTAGTCAAATCTAAAAGAAGTAGGATAAACAGTATTACAAAGCCCCGTGTTCACATGCCACTTCATGTCTTTTCTCCAAGGATAAAGTAATCTTCTAGTCAGAAGGATTCACCTAAAGTCTCATTAAAAGTGTGAGTAAGAGGAGCCTGTCAAATGATAACTTGTTTCGGACATCAGCTGCAGAATTTTTAATCACTTGTCTCCAAACATGCATTTTTAGAAGTAAAAGAAGTCAATCACTTATAATTATGCAAGTGTCTTTCACCACCTTTTGTCTTTTTTCTTCTAGGATTACTTACTACCATATGGTGTAATAGTACAGCACTACGGTACCAGCTCTATAAATGAATGTCAATCCTACATTTGCGGTTAAGGCTGAAACCCCAACACGCCTATTGATTTTACTGTAGTAAACTGCTTTTTAGGCTAGTAATAAGCAACTTTCTACAGTTTTTGACAAGGTATCTATTTATTTACTGAAGTCTTTAGTTTGATAGGGAAAAATATGTTTTCCTTTACAGGGCATGTAACTGCACATGTAGATAATGTCCCAGTATCAAGGACCAAGTTTTAAATATTAATCTAATTCATTTAAAAAGTTAATGGAGTACCAGGCGTTGCATAACCATGCATGTTCTGTATCTGAACAATATGTATGCCACTGTTGACCTACTTAATGCCTCACTAATGAAAATCACAGATTTTACAAGAGAAGGGGGGCAATACAACATTGACACTGTAATGTTCTGTACCACTTGCTTCCTTAAAGGCTCAGAAGAATCAGAGGGAAATCTGCTGATGGAAAGAGACAAAATCCGAAAGGTTTTAAACATTACTCTAATGCTGTATGAGCAGGCTTTCCATCAGTGTGTCTGTTCTGAACAAGAAGAAGGAAACGTTATTATATGGCATTATTGACTGACTGTAATCCTTAGGGATACAGTCAATCAGACATTTTGCTGTGAGATGGGCACAAATATGATGCAAAAATCAAGGTCCTTCTGCAAAACTAGAAAGATGCATTTTCAAAGTGCTCAAAGTAATTAGTTTTCCTGCATGTGTTATACACATGATTTTGATAACTCCAAAATTCAATATTTTGCCTGAACATTAGAAAGTAAATCAGATTTCAAGTAGTGATGCAGCATGGCAATATATTGTGTAGATAACTTCATTTGGTGATTTATATGTATTACATAAACTGGCACCATTGAACACAAGTCTACATTTGGCAACTTTAACCAAGCTTGCTGAGCATGGAAATATTAAGACAAATCACTATCAAACTGTGGCTACACAGACTGGATAGATTGCAACAGTTGGTTTCGCTAACAAAATGTAACAAGGTTTTAGCCATTGCTTAGCACCTAAATGAAACAAACTGCATCAGACAACAGTAAACCAACTGTGACTAGTTATATTCACAATTCCACCTCTCAAGACATTTACAACCTACATTATGATTAACAATTTCAGCACATGAGCCAAGGTTCTCAGAGCAAATAATCAGAGAGGGAAATGTAACGGAATTGGAAGAGGCAACACATTCATTTGGATTGCAAGCTACAGATTGAATTCCCTTTCTTGATATCAGAGTATAGGTAAAAAGAAAGAAATAGAGGGATCCTAAGTGAAAAACAGCGCCACTAGTTTTTAATAGAATATGATAGAGTTTTAGTACAACCTAGAACAGAAGCTGCTGTTAAAAAGGATAATTAGTAGGGCATATAAAATACTGCATAACTATAGGAATAAATCAGAAGAGGTTAGGAAGGATTGAGAAGAGAGACTGGATAAGGAATTCCCACATTATTTTTGCAATCATTTTTGCATGGATCAACCAGACAGTTTAGATATTTCTGACTTTATTTGTGTGTCTAATTCTAATAAGGGTTTGGCTCACAGAGATAAATGCATTTGCTTGTACATTAACTCTGGCATAGATCAACCATATGTCTTGGACAATGTTTCTGACTTTGTCATTCATCTGTAGAATTTAGGTGAGAGGAAGTGCTCAGTAATACACACACACACACACACACACACACACACATATATATATATATATATATATATATATATATATATATATAGAGAGAGAGAGAGGTCCTTAAATTAAAAAAAAAAAAAAAAATATATATATATATATATATAGAGAGAGAGAGAGAGAGAGGTCCTTAAATAAAAAAAAATAAGTGTATGGATGTCTACAGTAAAGATGTTTACACTAAATTTGAACACAAATGTTGTAAAACATATTCAGTCTTCTACATGTACCTTTCAAACTGAACAGGATGTTACCTAATCAAAAAAATTACAGTTGTGTACACTTACCATAAATGTAGATGTTTGAGTGTATTCACTGTTGCAGTCATCACTTTTCGGTTATCTGCTTACAGTAGCCTTCAGTCAGCCTGATTAACAATGTCTTGGGTCCTACATCAGTTGCTGTCCCTTCTTCCATGAAGTCAGGTCGTCAAGGGTATAAAACATGCAGCCGACACCATTACATCAGTTTTTCTTGCCCCAGATGTCAGGTGCCCCCTTAATGGGAAGCAATTAAATCTATAAATATACAAGGTTATACCTCCAACAAAAAAGCAAATACACCAAAAAGCTTTTGAAGATAGCAAAGGAAAGTAGAGGTATATCCAAAAAAAAGAAGGGGGCTGGAGGGAAGGTAACCAGGACTGCAACAGTGAATAAACTCGAACATCTACATTTATGGTAAGTGTACACACAACTGTACTATGTTCTTCATGTTTCACTGTTGCAGTCATCACTTTTGGGTAGATTCCCAAAGCTAAGGATGGGAAGAGGAATTTAAATAGAATTAGGACCAGCTAAAAGGCCCTGCAAGACTGCAGTGGCAAAAGCCAGCTCTGGATTTAGACAAAATTGGCAGATGGTAATGCTTGGTGAAAGTATGTACAGAACTCCAGGTGGCAGCTTTTAGGATGTCCCTGGTAGGGACGCCTCTGAGAAAGGCTGTAGAGGTAGATGCAGCCCTGATAGAGGGGGTCTGATCCCCTGTGGGATAGGTTTTACATGGTGTTTGTAGCAGAAATGAATGCAATGGCCTATCCATTTGGAAATGGTTTGCTTTGAAATAGCCTTCCTCTCTGCCCCTGCAGCAAATGCCACCAGCAGTTAATCAGATTTCCTTTGAGGTTTAGTTCTGTCCAAGTAGAATCTAAGTTCTGTGTGCACATCTAAGGAGTGCAGAATCCGTTCCCCTTAGTTCTGTGGATTAGTAAAGAAGGTTGGCAAATGTATAGACTGATTAAGGGCCACACTGGATACCACCTTGGGCATGGAGGAGAGATTGGTCCTGAGGGGCACCCTGTCTGCATGAAAGATGATGAAAGGCTCCACTGCCATGAGGGCCTGTAATTCAGATACCCTTCTTGCTGAAGTGATTGCTAAAAGGAAAGCTGTTTTCCAAGAAAGGAATTTTAAGTCCGCAGTGGCAGCTGGCTCGAAAGGAGGAAGGGTGAGCTTTTCCAATACAAAGTTGAGGTCCCAGGCTGGAGTTGGAGCTCTCCTGGGTGGTCATAGATTTTTGGCCCCTCTGAGGAACTGCTTAAGCAGTGGATGAGAGAAGGGGGGTGGTTCTGTGTTATAATGAGCTGAAATGGCTTAGGCGTGAATTTTGATGGAGGAGAAAGACAGTCCCTTATGAAGCATCTCAGTTAAGTATTGTAAAATCTGAGGTAAACTGGGCACTGTTGTGCTCATCCCTTGAGATTGGTTCCAGGCACAGAATCTTTTCCATTTTTCAGTATAAGACATTCTGGTACTAGGCCTTCTTGGCTCTAAAATGATATCTATCACTAGTTTACTGAGGGATGGTAAAGGAGAAATTATGTAATTAGCCAGGCTGCTAGATTCAGTGTTTGAAGTTGAGGGTGCAGAATTTGGGTCTCCTGCTGAGATAATAGAGTAGGAGTCTGAGGCAGGTGCCATGGTGCCAACAGTGACACACTGCGCAAGAGGGGGTACCAGTGTTGGTGTGGCCAGTCTGGTGCAATCAAAATCATCCTTGGTTTGTCTTGTTTGATCTTTAGTAGTACTTTGGAGAGCAGAGGCAGAGGAGGAAAGGCATAAACTGTTAGGTTTTTCCAGCTGAAGGACAGAGCATCCACTTTCCAAGCTTGTTTGTGGGGAGTCCCTGTGCAGAATTTGTCCAACTGATAGTTTTGGGGGGAGGCAAACAGGTCTAAATCTGGGCTCCCCCATTTGCTTGTCAACATGTTGAAAATCCTTGGTTCCAGTTTCCACTCGTGTGGGTCCATGAGGTTTCTGCTTAGCTCATCTGCCAGTGTATTTAGTTTTCCTGGCAGGAATTGAACTTGCAAATGTACTTGATAGTTCAGGGCTGTGTTCCACAATGCCATGGCTAGTCTGCAGAGGGGGTAAGAATGTGTACCCCCCTTCTTGTTTATGTACAACATAACAGTGGTGTTGTCCATCTTTATTATTAATTGTCCTGGAAGAATGTGGTCCTTGAAGGCTGTCAGAGCATTTTATACAGCTAACATTTCTTTTTGATTGATATGCAGGTGCATTTGACTTGGGTTCCATTTGCCCTGAATGCACTTCCCTGTCAGGTGGGCCCCCCATGCATAGTCTGATGCATCTGTTGTTAAGGTTTGGGTGGCAGGGGGTAGTGTGAATGGTAGCCCCCTGTTTTGGTGACAGGCCTCTGCCCACCAAAGGAAATCTTGGCGTAGGCAAGGTATGATAGGAATTATTGCTTCTAGATCCTGTGAATGTTGATACCATAGGCTTTTGAGATACCATTGCAGTTTCCTCATATGCAGCCTTGCATATGGAATTAGAAGAATGCAGGAGGCCATGAACCCCAAGGCTTGCAGTATTTGCCTTGCAGATAACTGGGTTTTTGTGGCCACTTGTTTGAAGTAGGTTGTCAAATGAATCCATTTCTCTGGCATGAGGAAAGCCATCTGGGAAGTTGTATTCAAGCTTGCGCCCAGGAATATAATTTGTTGACAGGGTACCAGGTGTGATTTCTTTATGCTTATGGTGTACCCCAGACAAGTCAGTACCTTTTGAACAAAGGCCAGATGATTCAAACATATGCCCTGCCTTTCTGCCTGAATTAGACAATCGTCCAGGTATGGGTATATTTGAATATTTCTTTGCCAGCAGAATGCAATGACTGCAGCTAGGCACTTTGTGAATACCCTAGACACAGTAGATAAGCCAAAGGGCAGTGCAGAGAACTGATAGTGCATGTAGCCTGCTTTGAAGCATAGGTATCTTCTACAAGACTCCCTGATAGGGACGTGCAGGTATGCTTCTTTTAAGTCTAGTGTTGCCAACCATGCATCTTTGCCTAGCATAGGAAGCAGCTGGTGAAGAGTCAGCATCTTGAATTTTGGAATCAACAGAAAGGTATTTAGAGTAGAAAGGTCCAGGATAGGACACCATGTACTGCCTTTTCTGGGTACCAGGAAAAGTCTTGAATAGAACCCTTGTCCCTTTTCCTCTTCTGGTACCAACTGAATAGCCCCCATGCATAAGAGAGAGAGAGTACTTGATTTTGGGCCTCTGCCCACTGATTTGGGGGTAGATCTGGCCACCCGCTTGGTGTTGGTAAGGTGTGGAAGTGAAATCTGTATCCTTGGGACACTATATTTAAAACCCATTTGTCCTGGGTAATGAGTTCCCAGTTTTTGGCCTGCAGACCAATCTTTCCGCCTAAAGGAGCATTCAGTTAGGAAGTGCTTGGAAGTTTTAGAAGCAAGTCATTGAGACTGTTTTCCAATGGGGGGGGGTCTTACTACTTCCTGATTTGCGTGCGCAACCTCCCCCACTGCTTAGTCTTGTGTGTCCCCTGGGACTGAAACCTGGGGTTTCTGCTATGTCTGGTTTTGGCTTAAGAAGACCTGGAAGGGGCTGGAAAGGACCAATTCTTAGAGGGCCAGTGCCTACTTAATCTAGGAGGCTGAACTTGTAAGAAATCTGTAACAGTTTGCATAGATTTAGATTTATCTTCCATTTTTTTAAGAACTTCCTCAGCCTTGTTGCCAAACAGGTGGTCCTGATTTAAGGGAGCATCCAACAATTTAGCTTTAACATGATCAGGTAAGGATTGCTCCTTAAGCCAAGCTTGCCTTCTAAGCACAGAACCAGTAACAGCAGCCCTGCAAGAGGCTTCTAAAGAATCAAACCCACATTGTAAAGTATGTTTTCCAACCTGTTCAGCAGAATGCATTACACCCTGTAATTCTTTATTTTCCGCATAGTCAGGAATCAACATCATTTTCTGTTTAAGCAATCCAATAAAACATTGTTGATACTTTAACATAAGAAACTGGCAGTTTAAAGCCCTAATGGTCAAGGTTGCAGAAGTGTAAATCTTCTTACCCCATCTATCCAGCGCCCTGGAGTCTCTATCAGAAGAGGTAAGATTTTTAGCAATAGAAGCCTTAATGCCTTTGGGTCCCTGTGGAATAGTCTCTGGATCCACAATACGATTTTTAAAAAGGAACTTGTGTGAATCAGGAACCCTGTAATATCTGTCAGGTTTTCTGGGAGCAGGACGCAAAGAATCAGAGGCCAAACTAGAATCCGAAAAAGCATCATCAACAATGTCTAGTAAATCACGAATAGCTAAAGGCCTATGCTGAGGCAGGAGTAAGAAATCCCTAAGCTTCTTTTCTGAATCAGAAAAATCCTGACTTTCCCAGTCGAAATGCTCCCTTAGAGTATGTAAGGTTTCACCAAATGAAAAATCCTCTTCCGGGGAAGCAGAGGGAATAGAGTCCTCTGCATCAGAATCCTCATAAGTAGATATGGGCAAATCCAGATCATCAGAAGAATCAGAAAAATCAGAATCCTGGTCAGAAGATTCATAAACAACTTCAGTCCTAGGTCTCTTAGAAGGGGGAGGCTGGCTTCCCCTGATTAGAGTTATATGATCTTCAGCCATTCTTATCATTTGTTTCTTAGGTATAGAGGCCTGAGCATGCAGCCTGGACATTGTTTTTTAGGCATGGTTTGAGATTTAGGCCTAAAAGAAGAAGGAGGCATCGGTTTAATATGCAAGTCCGTAGGCCTGAATACACCCTGAGAAGCCAGTGCCTGCACAGCAGATTCAGTCCCATCCAAGGTAGAGACATCCACAGGTTCCATAATTGAAGCATCTCGCAGCATACCGGACTCTAAATGGGTCTCAGTAGAGGCCTGCGAATCAGACGTAGTGGGTATCAGGGGCTGTGAAAGCGCCTCACTGAGTACCGGTGAACTGGTGACTTGCTTAGGAGAAGCGTTGTCAGCAGTTTTGGACCTCGGCGGCCTGTCTCTGTCTTTATCCATGCATTTTTTCGGAATCCCAGTAGTTGGATGGCTAACCGAAGACATTTCTGGATAATTAAACTGAGAACCGAAATATTTAGAGGCGAAAATATACAGACGATGGAGAGTGCGCTGATTAAATAAAGCACAAAACCGATAGTACGGTACGTCGTGGTCAGGGACTAGGCAAGGTATACAGTACGAATGAAAATCTTTATGAGGTATTTGCTTTCCACAAGTAATGCAATTATTAACTTTTACTGACATCGGTAAGGAGCAAGAAAAAGTTTCCCCAACGGGGTACTTAGCTTTAGTTGAAGACTTCGGTTCTGAAACTCGAAAATGAAAATTTCAGGAATTGGCCGACCAGCACTTGCGAACTGCTTCTGCTTCGGGCACCGCACGGCAAGAAAGACTGATGTAATGGCGTCGGCTGCATGTTTTATACCCCTGACGACCTGACATCATGGAAGAAGGGACAGCAACCGACGCAGGACCCAAGACTTTGTTAATCAGGCTGACTGAGGGCTACTGCAAGCAGATAACCCAAAAGTGATGACTGCAACAGTGAAACATAAAGAACATCTATGGTTTGAAGAGCAAGAAAGCAAATACACGTAGCAAATATTATGAGGAAATTATAATTACGAGACAGGAAAGAAAAACACCTAGAGAAAAAAAATGAGGCTCTTTGGATAATTTGATAGTTACCAGTAATTGAAGGAGAAGGAAAAGGAAAAGAATTCCAGAAATGTACTGATACTGACATAAAAATGTAGTTACTGAAATAAATTACAAGCACAGACTGATCTGAGGAAAAACCGTCAGTGAGGAAAGAAGGTTTCTTTCTCCACTTTCAAGGGAAAGAGCCAAATGTGTCCACAACTTACTGTTCAAGGCTAAAAAAACTAAAGTTCTCAATAAAAAGACAATATGAAATGTGTCTGAGAAAAGCAAAAAAAACAAAAAAGAACAAGACATACAATGTATTGGCCAGGAATTAGTGTGCAATCACATGTAATTTGTGCTACAACAACAATCCAAAGGAAGAAATGGTAATATACCCAGTTACAGATTACCCGTGAAGAAGAGTAAGCACACATTTACTTAAGGAAGCTATGCATCTAATATAAGTAGATTATTATTATTCCATGTACCCTGCAATAATTAAGAAGATACAGCAAGTGTTATTAATGCATTAAAGTCTATATTCATGAGGCACAATACAGAAGTCAGACATTCAGATGATCTGTCGATTAATTAGGATTCAAACAGTGCATTCAGCTGATACAATCAGCAATATAACTGGCAAGTCTTAACAGCAAACATCTTATGAGAAAAAGCAGTAACAAAAGCTAGGAGGAATGCCATTTCATAGTTTAGAAATGGAGGGGAACACATTTTTTTTTAAGTACACTATACTGAGCAATAATAACCATCATAAATTACAAATATATCATGTATTTACAATGGTTACATGGAATGTTAACATCACCATTAATTACTGAATCCTCATAAAAAGGCTCACGCAAAAAAAAAATGCAGGGGAACTCCTTTGCGGGCCTACATTCTCAACAGATCAAATGTTAATGGACAGAAAGTTGAAAAGCAAATTATCAACATCAATAATTTTTATTTTTGTTCATCTTTCGCTGACGAAGTTAGTCTCACTAGGCCAGTGACCTTTTTTCAGGGGAGACACGTGATATTTATACTACTATGGGAAATTTGGCCAGGGTATAAGGAGACTTCCGTTACTCTTAAATAGGTGTCATGGGACTTTTTCCATGTACTTGAGCTACCACCAACTCAAGCAGATAGAGCCTTCATCTTATCCAAAGGAAGACATACTCCGGAGTATAGAAACCCTTATACTGCACTGCAGTGTCAGCAATACATCTACCTAGTGTGGGACTAGTACCCACAGCTTTCTGCACGAAAGGACAGTGTGCTATCTGTTGTGCTGCTGACACTGCTGTACTATATTACTAATGTCAGAAAATCAATATAAAGGAAAATAAATACTGAAAACTAGTCAACAGAGGCAAAAAATACTAACAGAGCAACTGCATGGGGCTACCTGTTTTGAGAGTTAAGGAGAAAAGCCATGATGAAGTTTACAGCCTGAACCTAAAGTAGTTGGAAAGGCAAATAAACCAAAGCCTCAAGTTATACATGGGAAATGCAGACATCTGTAAAGGAGGAATTATAAATACATGCATAAGACAACTACAGCAAATTTAAAAAAAAAGCACAACCAAAAGCATCACATCCACTAATGATGCAAGAAAACAGCCTGGTAGAACTGGCTCCACTACATTTGCCTCTAAGAGAAGCTTTAGAGCAGCAACAGCTCCCTGAAAAGGCAAATCAGACTTCCAAAGAGAAGCTTATTATCAAATATTACATACAAAAGAGGTCATATTCATGAACAATGAAAGAGCTGCACAACACTGAAGACAAAAAATTTGACTTACTGCAAATTCAAGTGAATGTGAATGAATACCTTGTATGAGGTAAACATCCGTGACATGCACAAATATAGAGTTTAAACCATTTTTAAAATGAAGTGAAAAAGAATGCATGCTGCTTCACAGAATGAATACAAAACAAACATTTCATAAGAAAAATGGGAGATGTTGGATATATAAGCATAGGTCTTTAAGCATGCTAATTCCTAGCTACTGGAAGTTGCATTTTCTGTTACAAACCTTGAAACAAATTCACCTTTTTTTTTTTAAATGAGCTTTAAAAATTACTATCAGGCTAACAACATGAGGTACCCTTTGCAAGCCTAGCCATGTTTTCCCGAAAGAATAATGTCCTGTATCCAAACATGACATTTGGGGCCAGGCATTTATAAGCAACATCTGTCCATAAGAGACATGGGTGCCAAGTCCAGTGTAACTTCCTATTCCCCATCCACTGGTCTAGGTTGCGCTTTAGCTGAGTAACAGATGAATTCAGCTTCACGTGGATGGAAAGCATATTCCAGAGGAGGGGCAGTTTCTGGGACACATATCTGTCTCTCCAGCATGTTCTGTACAAGTCACAGACCAAATTCAAGTCCCCAGATCTTGTATTTCTCGTACTTTCTGACTTAAGAACATGTAGGAGATTAATAAGTCAGGTTTGCAGATGCCTTGTAAGCCAGGCATTGCTCACCCCTCAATAATCTACAGGAGACTGAGCAGAAGGAAATGGCTTTAAGGAACCCTGCATAAGGCAGGTTTATTATGCCTTGTATTCTTTTTCTAAGGAACTTCTGATGTCACTCTAGTTGCTATACATACCTGGTCAGGTACATACCAAAGGCAGCACTGTACACTATGACTAGCCTGGTAAAAGTAAAGTACAGTGGGAGAATGACCTCTATGGACTTGGATGCCATGCCCTTACTTATAAGATGTGAAACATAAAAAGATTTCCTCTCTACTGTGACCACATGGTGTTCAAAGTTAAGGCCTATTGTCTACATGCATACCCAGATCCCTGCCCAGTGGGTCAACTCTTAACAGTGTATTAGCAACATAGTAATTAGCCAGTATAGTTGACTTCCCAAAGGGTACAGTTATGCATTTCTTATCAATGAGTTTAAGACCATGACTCTGGCACCATTTGTTAGTCACAGACAGACCTTCCTGTTCACCAACAGTGGTTGATTTTCACTTCGATAACTTTATGATGAAGATCCAAATGATAAAACTGACCTCAGCAAAGTCCAGTCAAGCTGCCTGCACTAGTGCATTCCTGTACACAATGGTGAACTTTGCCCATGCCCCCTGCTGACTATGGGACTATGATTCCAGTCTTGCATGACTGCAGCCTCTCTATATACTACATTTTTTTTCCAGCCCTTGAAAGACATCACTATCATACTTTGCCACAACATTATCCACAGGCACCTCTTAATGCTACAGGGTGCTGACCTCTCTGATGCCCCCACATTACTGAAGGCAGTGAAACCCACAAGCAGCCAATTAAAGTCAGTGCTTTAAGAGAAGGAGACACATCTGTGAAGAAGGATACAACAAAGAGACAGGCTTATTCATTCAATCATGCCATGCTGACATGCCATCAATGGCTATTTAGAAAGAGAATCTGAGAAGGTCCACATAAATTAAAATAAAAATAGTCACAGTACTAAAAAGTAAAAGAGAAAAAAATAACTGGGAAACAGCAATATAACACAAGGTTAATTGCAACCACATTTGTACTAATGAAAAGCATATTCAGGCCTGAATGACGTTTGAATATTATATGTATCCTTGTGAGGAGCTCTAAGCCACACACACTATTCATATGGAGTAAAAGCCATCTGTTTTAAGGAACAGTAAAATTAATAAGCAGTGCAAAGAGCTAAGCAGAATGAAACAGAGGAACAGGATCATTGCAGGCACCCACCTTATTTCTGCACTCTTATATGCATCACCAATATTCGCCAGTCTCAGAAAATCAGACCTTGTCATGCTTCAAACCTGCCATAATAAAAGTGCCAAATTTGCAAAACATATTCCCAATTGAACACATCATTGCATTCCTCTAAAACCTCTTGAATGGCTGGAACTTCCCAATCTCATTCTTTATAACCAACTTATAACAACCCAAAAACTTCTTCACTGCCCTGACAAAATCCCTGCTTTACAAAACCTATTTCACCCAAGCACTAAAGCTAGAGTTCTGCAATCAAATCAGAAACTCTTACTAGAAGTATCAAAAAACAATAACTCTGCTAGCACTTCTCTCTACAGCAACTCAATTGCTAAGCAATGGAACAGCCTCCCCCCCAACATTACAACTATAACTACCCTCACCCCCTTTAAAAAAGCCTTAAAATCTCATCTTCAGCATCTCCGGTTATGTAACTGCAACAACTCGGACTAACCTCCTACTAGTACTTTCAATCTAATTATACATCTCTCTCTATTCATTTCCACCCCACTACTTCTCCTTTCTTGCTTTACTTCCC
>NC_056726.1:61104688-61129688 GCF_019279795.1 Protopterus annectens | reverse complement strand
ACACTTACAACCTACCCAAGGGGCTTAACCCCACAAATTCACTGCATGGTACTGAGCCCTTTTCACTCAATCAGGCATGAAACAATAGATTTCTCTGAAACAGGGCCAATGAAGTATACTAGCAGCCGTGAAGAAATTTTCCAGTTGATCTGAACTTTTCACCATATTAAATTTGACTTTTTGCTTCATTTAATAGAAGCTTTCTCAGCTGTAACCATTGGCAAAAAATACTGAGCTTGATTGGACTGCACAGTTCACATTGCCTGGAAACTTGGAGCTACCTAGGAGGGTGGAATCATAATTGTACTCTCTGTCATCGTGTGCTATCTTGTAGTTAAAATCAGAAACAGCAATGATACTAGTGGGGTACTTTAACAGGTTCTGTGGTTGGGGTACAACTGTACCACCACAAAACTGAAGTAAACAGAATAGTTTAACAGACTGCTCTGAAGCCACCCTAGGGATTAGATATCAACTTATTTTGTCTCTATAGTAGTACAGTAGTACAGAGCGATTACAGGGGTTGAGAGCCTTAGATAAATCAATGAAAACTGTTGTTTAACATCTGTTTTGACCATAAATCTCTGATGATGTAACAAGTCAGCTTTGCAGTAGCTGCCATGTACAGTCTTGCTCTGAGGTCATTATGTTGGAAATAGCAAACTTTTGCCACGTATAAATGGAATAAATTGATCACAGATGACTTTCTATAAGTCATATTAGGGTGTTGAAAATGTTGCATAACAAGCGACTCTAAGGTATGGGGTCATCCCTGCTATTCAAAAGTGGCAGAATGTTGCTTATATTCCAGTTTTCTGGGACTTCATTTTCTCTCATACATCCACTTATCAAAAGCTATGAGTGACGTGTCAATTTAATGGAAACTGAAGCAATAGTTGCTGCTTCATTTTTTTTTCTTTTTATTAGAAGTAGTTTAACTACAGCTGCAGCTATAGGGCTTGGGGAGTTTTGTACTCACTGTTGATACTGTATGCTCAGTGAAACCACCAACTTTGCAGGATGGTAAGATTGTTTCAGTCAGGATCACTCAAAGCATACAGGAAAAAAGCAATAACTGCTGCCTGGTTGTCCCAGGTTTGATTAGCAACTCAAGCAACTCACAGAGTGGCAGGAATGGATGGGCATAGCCATCCTGGGACGGAGAGTGCTCAATGACACTCATAAGGGGATGTGTGGTCCACAGAAGGGAATTGCTCTCGGACATAGTTCACAAGTATGGGTGGGGAAAGTGGATAAATTAAATAAAAATAGATAATCCCATGTAACATAAACATCATTCTCTGTAAAACTTTGTGGCTTATGCTTCCAGTGTGGAAGCACACATGGCAGAGCCCCCATGATGCCATTAGGTTACACGACCAGCCTCTTCACATACTGGAACAATCCGGGGAGGGTAGGAGGATGGCTGGTAAATGTGGCATGGGCGTGAAGCAGAAAAATTTTTTTTTTTTCAGTCAGCACAGAGAAATAAAGAGGAATAGCACTAACAGTATCTAGGCAAATTTCTAAGAGTATAGGATGAAGTTTCCATGACTGTTTTGCCCATCATACTTTTCATTACTTTCCAGAATCTGACGGGGATAGACTGGTGGCTGATTTTCATTGTTTTGTAATAATTTGCTTTGGTAAGTCTTGTCTGCAACTGTCATACGCTACAGCTTGCATCTGTTTTAAGTTATTCAGTATCATTTACGTTGCATCATCTCCATAATGCACCTTTTTCCTCAATTAATTTCCTGTCCATACTGTTAAGCCATAGCTCTATTTTGGTCCCTGACTGTGGTGAATCTTAGGAGGCAGAATTATTCAACAGGCTCACTAGTGTACTGGAGTCAAAATGAAGAGATGATAAAATCAGCAAGAAAAGTAGAGTGGCATTGCCGGAACTGAATTCTTCCTCAAGCCTTGGCAAGTACTTTCATGTGGTGGACCCTCTTCACAAAATCTCACCAAGATGGCATTGATATATATAGACTGCATCTTACGTAGCATATACCATAGACAGAGATAGATTTAAAAAAAATAATAAAAAAGACAGCTGGATGCACAAGTCCCAAAATAAAAAAGTGCATAATCCTGGTATGTGCACTGGTGCAAGGACCGAAAAAAAATGACAGTGTAGAATCCTCAAGACATGGAAACATTCCTATAATGGGGTTAGGCCAGTCACGGGGGAGGATGGGTCCTCTTTGTAGAAGGAATTAGTAGTCCACAAAAACCACAATAAATGACGGGCAAAAAAGGATCCATAAAGGTGACACACTGGACTTGTACATTATTACTATTATGGAATAAGTCCAGAATTTCCAGATAGAAGACACTAAGAAAAAGATTGACAGAGAAATTAGAGGAAAGAAAAATACTTGCACATGAAAAACTGTCAAAAGCTTCAAATGCAAATTTGTGTTCATTAATATAACAGATCCATAAAAAAAAACATTATATAAACAAATAAATTTTCAGCTGCTTGGCAGAAGAAGTGACAGAGGAAGTGTGAAAATATAAAGAACAAAACTTAAGAGAGGTAAGAAAAAAGAAACACAGATGTGGGAAAGAAGTTATCGGATATGGTACAATATTTATCCAAAGGATAAAGCCAAACTAATTAGTACAAAAAAGCAGCTCCAAAGATATTTGAAGAGAGGCAAAGGTATCCAGATATTGAAAATTTCACAATACAAAAACAAGACAAAAATAAAATCACAAAGGGAGAATATACAACAGAATGCAAGTAAAGTAGTAGTTAAACACATACAAACTAAAGTTATGGAATACCTGCAAAGAGAAGGATTTATTGTATTAACTCTTACACAGGTTATATCACAGCATGATGGAACAATGAGTCCCCAAAGTAAAGAGAAAACAGGTAGAGAGGGAGACATCTGAAGAAATATGGACATGGAAAAAAAAATAATAATATAGTGCAATATTTATGCAAAGAAGAAAGCAAAACTAGTCAATACAAAAAAGCATCACCAAAGATATTTGAAGAAAAATATAGGCAAAGGTATCCAGATATGGAAAATTTCACATTTCACAATACAAAAAATAAGAAAATAAAGGAGGAAAGTAGAAAAAGGTTAGTAATGGAGAAATTAAAAGAAATAGAAACTGAAGTTATGGATTACCTGCGGAGTGAAGGACTTAAAGTAGAAAATCCAACTCGGATAATGTCACAACATGATAGAACAATGAGTCCCCAAATTAAGCAGAAACAGGTGGAACGGGAAGCTTCTGACCACCTGCCACATAAAGATGCTCTGGACCCTTCAGAAGAAAACTGGTACAAAAGTTCAGTTGGAGTGCACAGTAAGAGAAGGAGCAGGAAACATTGGCAACGTTGACACAGTCAGTGTTGTGCAGTGATAAGCCAGTGAGCTCCCATATGAAACAAAAATGGAAAACAGGATGCAGCAAAAGAGAATATGTCACAGAAGTAAACAGGGAAAGGAAGGGAAGAAATCAAATGCCATCATGGAAGCATCGAATAAAGAAAACTATAAAGAAATTAAGACAAGAAGTGGCACTGTTAGAAGAGTATAAAAGAGGGAACAGATCAACAAAATTACTTAGCAAGATAGACGTGATAAAAGCAATGCATATTATCAGAACAGACCAGGATCTATCATCCATTATTGCAAATAACAAACTGAGGATATAAGCACAGACAACAACCATAGAAGATATGCAGATAAATATAAAGGAAATACAAGATAAGCAATTCACTGTTGACCCCCAAAAAGTTTTACAGAGCTTTGAGAAACAAAGAAAAAGGAATACAAACCCTACCAAAAAAAGAAGAAATAGACACATTTTGGAGAAATGTCAGTGAAGACCCTGTGGAACATAAAGATGCTGAATGGAGAGAAGCAAAAGAAACAGTAAGACGTTCAAAAGTACAGGATATGAAATGGGATGAATGGACAGCCAGAGAAATTTAAACAAGATCAAAAAAAGCTCCTAACTGGAAAACTCCAGGCCAAGATTCAGTACCTAACTTCTGGCTAAAAGTATTAACATCTTTATGTGAAGATTTATCCCTGAGTAAGAATTTCTATGCACATCCAAACCAAACACCAACCTGGTTAACCTACAAGAAAAATGATGCTGCTAAGATTGAACCTGTACACTATCCTAAAAATTATAGACCAGTAACTTGCCTTCCAACGACTTATAAACTATATACTGGAATCGATGCCGGCAGAGTTTATAAGCAGTGGCGGCTGGTGACTTCAAATCAAAGGGGGGCTGCAGGAGACAGCTGAATGGGTGGGGTTAATGGGAATGGATGTGGTCAAGTAGAAAGGGGAGGGGCTATGCTCAAAACCACAAAAACTGTGACTTTAATTAAATACGCTGCCCTGGGTGCCAAACCATCATTATGAGAGTCCAATCAAAACAGAATGAAGTGTAGAAGGAAAAAAGTATTTCAATGCATTGGCTGCATCACAGCTTACTTAATTAATATCTAGATGGAAACAAAAAGGTTGTGAGGCATGAAAAAATAAATTACTTTTTAAATACATTACTGGAATGCCAGTCAAAATCAAGTATAAGAAAAACAAGCAGCACTCAACTCAAACCACTTCTCCTTGCACTGCAGTTCTAATTATAATTTATATTCAGCTTTATTAAAGTACCAAGTAACATGCTGAAACTGTGATACCCCCACTTGTAAAAATATTTATTATCCAAAAAAGACCTGCTGCCTGACAACTATCTACTTGTTTCATGGGGAAAACATGATCAAAGTAAAAAATGAAAAGCAAACAAAAAACAAGCTCAACATACATTGCTTAAAGGATTACTGCACAGGTTATGGACCACACACGATATATTGGCATTGTGTTTAGTTTGCAGGTAAAGCCTGCAAAGATGACTGCAAGTCTCCAACAAATGTAATGAGCTTCTTAAAATAATGTAATCCTGTCCTTTATTACAAATACTGCCATATGCATTTCAATACCCAAGGCTTATACGTTATCTAGTTATGCAAGTATTCTTGGCATGGCAACAACAGAAAGGCTTTCAATGTTGGCAATTCTTTAACAGTATGGTTATTAAAGCTTACTTGCATCTTACAATCTCAGACAAGCTTAACAGATAGTCATTAAAGCATTGCTACTTAAACACAGGGCAACAGGCACTTTCTGAAATCAGACAATGTGACCTAGACAAACTAGAATCATGCTACAATAAAATAGCCAAGTTTGCTACTAACTCAACCTATAGAACCCATCACTGTGCTGCACTAAAAGAACTAAAATGGCTTGAGCTACCACAGCTACTTAACTATCACCAGCTGGGCACAGCCTACAATATTCTCAAATATCCTGAAAAAAACCCCTCATTATCCAACCTACTTACTATCTATACTACAAACCGATACCCAAGATCCAGTGAAAATTCTCTCCTCTCCATCACCAAGGCTAACAATAATGCAGGGAAAGCACTCTACTCCCACACCGTTGCCAGAAACTGGAACTCTCTTCCCCTATCTGTGTCCACTGCCCCCTCCACATCCATATTCAAAAACTCCCTCAAATCGCACCTTCTTAGTACATGGTTATGCCCTTGTATCACATAACCCTACCCATACTACTATTAACTCCCCAAATTCCTCTCTGATCACATGCTGGAGCTCTGATCCCCTGTAGGCTTGGTCATCTGAAAGGGTACTTTTAACTGTAGAATCTTACTTGATATATTTTCTTTTCTTACCAAAGTATGACTGACATTGTCTTTTTACCCATGTTCTATATCTTTTACCTGGAGTGTTTTTATTAATTCTTGTTATATTACTATGCTCAGCATACATGATGTAACCTGTTTTGTGTATTATGCTGGATGTACTGTATTTGTATAACTTGATGTTGGTGCTTTTCTCCCCGGGCCTCCGCTGAAAATGGACCTGGTCCAGTCGGAATTTCCCGGTTAAAAAATGTAAAATAAAATAAAATAAATAAATAAATAATAAGCATAAATCAACAGTATAAAAATATGACAGAAACCAGAACATTATGCAAAATCATGGACAAATGAAAAGCCACTGTAGTACTTGTGTCTACCTTGGATGGGGGGATACTCTGCACATTTACACTGCATAACTGCTCCTTGCCTTGCTTGGACACATCCAGAGTCACTACATGGGGGAGTGGGGTGCAACAAGTATGTCACAATTTGAAATGTCTCTGGCTGACTGTGATGGCCCTGACACATATGTCATACCTCTCAACCTCAGAGCAAGAAATCTGGACAAAGCCATACATAGAAGTGGGACAAAGGCCTAAAAATAAGGACAATTTTTAAATATTGCTCTTATAAACTTAGAAAGATAATAGAACAGTAGGTCTTGCATTAGTATGAATTTTCTGAAGGGTATGAAATCTGAAACTGAAATGTCTGTCATTATTTTCTAACTTCAGTCTTTAATGATTTGCCACTAATTTGCCAAAAAACACAATTTTATGAAAAACGGACCAAAAATGTGATGCAAAAATATAAAATACCCACACAATACAGCTGGGAATCTGTCAAAGAAGGAACACATTTTTAATATTAGTACTGCTAACTTGAGCAGCTGACAAAATAAAAGAATCTGCATGCATTTCTGAAATAAAAGTATTCTATAACTCTGATTATTACAGTTATTTATTAATTGTAAACCCTCCATGTTTTCTTCCAAAATTGCCATTTTGGGGAGGGATTATTAGAGGAAGAGCAACATTTTGAGCCAAAATTGGGGACAGTTGAGAGGTTTGGATACGCCTAATTTTATAAAGCCAATGGGCCTAGAAAGAGCCCATTTTCAGTGGAGGCCCAGGGAGAAAAGCTCCACAATAATTACATACAAAAGTTTGAAAAATTAATACAAAGGAGAATTTAAGCAAAACTATCAAAATATTAATACATAGGACATTTTTAGTAGAACTATCATTTCATTAATTACATACAAGTGATCCTTGATTACATGCAAGAGTGAAACATCTTGATACATAGAATGAGGTATTTTGAGCAATTAATAGCAGAAATAGCAATATTTTACAGACAGGCAATGATGCCATGTATTCTGGAGTAACACAGGAGTATAAATATGTTTGTATAGTTCTTAGCTGAGCTCAGGGTAGAGAGGAGGTGATAGAAAGACTGTAAGAGTACAGTCCAGGTTGACAGCTAGGAGTCAGAATAGTCCAGAGAAGAAGAGTGGAATATTGTAGAAGGTTGGTAAGAAGCATAGCCAATGAGAAGAGAAATATAATTTCAGGGATTTTTTAAAGGAGGATGCAAAGATTCACTCATAGAAGCAAAACGATTTCAATCTCTCAGTTATTGTATAACCTCAAATCATTGCTAAACCTATTAAGTATGCCATTATATATTTTCAGTGTATGTTTCTACTACAGCATATTAGATGGACACACAAAACATAAAGCTGACTTCCTGCTTGCATAACAGTTTTACAGATAAGGCTCCCAGTTCAGAATTCAGAACCTTAACACTATATACAAAGCCGGTTAATTTCAAATTCCATAACTATATACAGGGCTAAGTATTGTTTAACTCATTTCATGTATGACTGCATGCAATATGCCAAAAATATGTCTTTAAAAAAGGCCTAAACATCAAGTGAAGTGGATTTCTGAGCAAGTGCAGTCAGTAAATTCTCTTGGAAATATTTATGTAAGGCAGTTTACTGGCCCAGAAGTTTTGATCCTGCTTGTAGTATTACTGGATGAAGTTCAGTGACGAGCTGAGGTTGGGTCAGGGAGGACTCAGATCCTGTGCCATCTTTCTTTCCCAAGAGGAGGACAGGAGTACCAAATGTACGTTTACTGTAGCTCAGAATAGTTATGTTGTACTGAATTAGGATCCAAAGTATGGAGGACACATTAAATGATATGCTCTCTGTACTGGGAAGTAAATAATGAAAATGGATTTGGAGAATTATCTTGTGAGTACATCATATTCAGCTACCATCTGTGCCTCCAGCAGCAGAGTAATCACTCTTCCTACTCTTGATTTAGAACTAGAATTGTTATGTGTTCATTTAGGATTAATGTTTGAATGAAAAAATCCCTACCCTCAGAGACACACCGGCAATTATCTATTTATGTGTGTCTCAATATGAGAGCAGATGAAGCCTGTAGAAGAAACAATAGATGGTGCTGCTCTATTGTGATTAGACTCTAGGTACTATTCTGGGGTCTAGAATACCAATATATCAGCTCACAGTAGGAACAATAAACATGTTAAATATAAAAAAATAAAACATGGTCAAATGTTCTCTGGAATGCTGGCAATGTGCTGTTGTGTCTTTTGGCTTTTCCCGGTTAGGGGTCGCCACAGCGGAACTCCGGTCCGCTAATGATTGGTAGATGATTTTTACGTGCCGAGTTACCAGCCCCGACACACAACCTTCAACGAAGGTACGCCCATTCACGCATGCCTCCACGCAGAAGATGCTCTAGCTGAGAATCAAACCGGACAGCGTCTTACTGTGAGGTGACAATGCTACCGCAACACCACCACCGCGGATAATGCTGGCAATGTGTAATCAAACAAAATATCTTAAAAAGCAGCTTCATTATTTTTTGAAAATACAGTTCGGTCACTTGTAATATATGAAGTAAAATTCGAGAACGTACTTCAGAACATTAAACATATCATAACAGGCTTGATTCCTGTCTTTAGTTATTAATGCCATTATACAATGCATTATTGAATAATAGGAGGTGCAGACTTTGCATGCGAAAAGTGACTGGAATGGCAATATACTCCTTAAGTAAATATAATTTAAAGCAACTTTACAGCTGAGTATTAAAACAGCATTATTTGGTGAGAGTGACCTCCCAATATCCAAAGGAAAACACCTTAAAGGCATATCATGAGACATTCTCATGGAACCTTTGAAAACTGCAAATCCAAACTATAAGCATTGCCTATGCTGTAGTCCAACATATTAAATGCCATTACCAAATCCATATTAAAAGTGTGTCAGCACATTGGACAAATTTTGAAACTAGCATTATCACTTGACTTTGGTTAATGTTGAACTGTACCAGAACAACATGTCAGCAATATGATGAAAGAATATTAACAGCAGACTCCCCATCATGGCCAACTCAAAATGTCACAAAGTGGGAGAACTTGGAAGGAAAAGTCCAAAGCAAACACTGTTGTAATTTACGGTGGTCAGGGTGGGAGAACGAATAAATCAGGCTCATTGCTGGATACTGAGAGAAGGCTCATGTTTATGTTCATAATGCTCAAATTATGCATGGTTTGAATCTAAACACACCTCTTTCCAAGCCGTTACTTACCTTGCACTGTTGAAGGACAGTGATATTTTGGGAAATCTTTTTTTTTAGATATGAATTTTCTGTTTTGTGTTTGCCATAAAACAAAAGCTACTTAAATGAAATATAAGCTCAGGATCCCTGTAATATACAGGTTCTACAATCATACATGTTTGGCAGTGTATTTCATACCATTTCCTGGCATGTATTCCCTGGGATTCAGCACTGTCAGTTATATGGATGCATAATGGCTAATTATTAAAAATGAAGTAGATCAATGCAGCCCAAGGCTAATTAACTATGTAATAAGAGCCAATTAGCATGACAAAGATTAAATACTTAAGGAATGTGCTGGTGAGAACCACACAAACTACTTAAAGAAGAACATTGCACAATGACAGTCATGACAATGCAAGGTCATGTGGCTGTGAAAACTGCTGAGATCCAAAATAACAGCTTCTCAGAAAGATCCCTATCAATTTATTGACATCAATGGAAAGGAAATGTCTGTAAAGGGCAGTCAGAAAGAGAGAAGAGCAAAGAGTTGAACACATAGAAGGGGAAAGGAAGAATGCAATGGGGCGGAGAAGCAAGTGTATTTTTTGGGATAGATGCCTATTTTTTAGAAGGGTGAGGGGCAAGGAAGTAAGAGGAAGTTTTTTGGCAGGAAAAAAAAAAGAGTATAGGAATGGTACACTGACAAAGTCCAGCAGAGAAGGTGCAGAAACACAAAAGAGAGACACATAGCAGATAAAGGGTAGGACAACTGGTGATGGGGAGTACTGGACAACAAACTTGGGAAGAAAATGAAACACAATGAAAGGGAACATAATGATGGGGATAGGGTGGAGTGATAGTTGATATTCGGGCTGCCTACTGCTACACCCAGACAGAATTTAGTCACTTGTGTCATTGCTCTCTGCACTGGGTAAAGCCAGGCAGCTCCACAACTTTAACAGTCATACAAGGGCATTCTCCAGGAGCCAATGCAGGGGTCAAGAGGCTGTTTCACCTGTGCTGTCACCACATCCTCAATCTTCTTCCAGGTAATATATCTTGATCTACCCAGTGATACACTGCAGGATGTCAACATGAAACTCCTCAGTTCACCTTCCACTGGAAGACCTGCATCATCCTGTGGAGATGTAGGACTGAAGGGAAATAGAGGTACAACAGGGGATGGCAGGGCAGGTTGATGGAGAAGTGACCTATGCCATACCAATGCCACAGCAGGGCTGACACTGCATAAAGTAATAGCATAAATGGAAATAAATAAAACAGCAAACACCAAATAAATATAATGGAAGTAAAACAATGATGAGAAATATTAAAAACACAGTGTAATACTATCAGACATAAAAGTATCTGAAGAAGCAAAAAGTTATGTATGCAATGGCAATGTAGATAATAGCTTTAACCTGCCTCATGATTTTCCTAAAACACACACACTCACATCCATCCACGCAACTCTTTTTCCATTTTTGCACATATGATTGGCTGGGGTCATGTCACTTGAATCACTTCACCAGTAGCAATCATACTGCCAAGGTTTACATCACCAGGTGGCTAGCCCTGCTACCGTGTGCTTCATTTTGTTTTAGGTTACCGCACCGGTTTACATATTCCTTTACAGGTGTATAAAAGTTGCAGTCAGGCTTGCAGCAAAAAAACTCAAGGATACAGAACCGAGTCCAGCACCTACTTCAGTTTATGTATCTTCTCGTCAGCCTTCTTCAAATCAGTTCCCTTCCCGATTCCCGAAGAAGAAAGCAATTGGCAAGCAAGTTGAAGCAACTGCTCTTTCTTTTCCTCTCTCTGGCTGCAGTGCAAGCCCTTAGCCAAAGCCCAAGACAAAAAAAAAAAAAAAAAGTTGTTTATTAACTTTTTTTTACCAAGCATGAGTACCACCAACGAGTACAACAACACTGGTATGATCCACTGATTAATCCAACGGTCCCAGACAAGAAGTCAAGTACAGTACTACTGTGCTACTGATTGTTTCTCACTCTCTTTTTTGAGAAGACAGCGAGAACCAATCAGTAGCAATCCAGCCATCCACGTCACGTACGTACCTGCAGACGTGGCAGTCCGAACCCCCTTTTAATTTACGGTGTGGTTAAACCGCATGGACTTCTGGGCGTCACACTGATGCTTTTTCTTTAATCTGGACTGCCTTTGTCAGCAGTCAGATAGTAGATACTACACATTGTTAAATGAAAGAAATAAAAAAAACGGAACTCAACGAGCATTCGCAGTTTGAGTTCCGGGGCTTTGTGGACTCATCATACTGTGGTAACACACACAAACACGAAAAATAAATAGTAATATTTTTTTTTTTTTTTTGTTATGGCAAGTGTCAAATACACTTCCAGCTTTTTCCTGGGAGGGCTGAAGTCCTGCAGTCAAATAGCACGAGCCGCCCCTGTTTATAAGTCATTTAGAAGAAAACTCAATCATGGCAATTGAACAAAAGAGTAACAAAAGGTAATCATATGGAACAAAGAACCATTTGTTGTTAAATGTAGTCATAATAGAAAACTGTAAAAAGGGGAGAAACCTAACTATAGCATGGCTAGAGTACAAAAAAGCATCTGACAGTATCCCACATTCATGGACAAAGGAATACTTACAGACTTGTAAGACACACCATACATTGAATTATTACATTACAGTAACCATGAAATAGTGGCAAACTACTTTGCAGCAAAGCCATGACAATGGACAAATTATTATCTTAAGGATAAAAATTCAAAGGGGGAATTTTTCCAGAGTGACTCAGTCATCCCTGCTCTTTTGTCTTCTTAACAGATTAGGTCATGGTTACAATTTGGCTCCCAGAAAAAAAAAAGTGTAGAGACTTATCTTCGTTTTATGATTTAAAACTATATAGTTCCTCAGATGAGGAGCCGAAAGCACAACTGCAAGTGGTTAAAACCTTCTCAGATGATAAAAGAATGTCATTTGGTCTTGGTAAATGTACAAAATCAACATTTAAAGCAAGAAAGCTGCACCAAGAAAATATCAGTCTGGGACACAAATATGATATAAAGGAACCTGAGCAGGAGGGAGTGTATAAATATATGGGTATTGATGAAGGACCAACAGTAAACCATGAACAAATGTAAACAAAACTCAGTAAGGAATATTTTAGAAGACTAAAATGAATACAGAAGACATTCTGACATCTAGGAACAAAGTCCAAGCTATAAACTAATTTGCTCCTCCTGTTGTAACTTACGGTTTTGGGGTGATTAGTCGATCCTAAAAGGTATTGGATCAGTTGGACAGGAAAAAATGCTTCACACTTCTCAAACAATATATAAAAATCAGTGTATACCAAGATTATATATTCCTGATTCTGAAAGAGTTATGGGCCTCCTCAAAAATGATTACATGTATAGAGCTGCAGTTGTAGGACTGCATACATATCTGATAACTTCAGAAGGAATCTATGATGCCTTTCCTGCTTAGTTTAACAGAAGCATATTGGTATTACGCGGAAATGGAAATCAAACTAGAAATAGCCAAAAATCAGGCAGCAACAAAATGTGCAAAAATAAATAAATAAATAATGAGAAGGATCAGATGAGAAGGCAAAAAATGTGGAAAATGCATAAATATAGTTGCAAGCAGAAAAAACTCATGGAACAAACTCATGTCGATCAGGCTCTGACACAGGAATGGTTAAGGAGAGGTGAATTTAAAACAAAAGATGAAAGGTTAATATTTGCAGCCCAAGATAGTGGAATATGTACATGCTGGTTTACAAAGTCCATTGAACATGTGGGAGAAACAGACAAATACAGGTTTTGTAAAACAGAACTGGAAACAGTCGCACATCTTATTGTTAGGTGTGATGCACTAACAGCAGAGGGCCTGTATACTGAAAGGCATAATAATGTGGCAAGACTGTTGCGTTGGGGATTATACAAACATTACAATACTGCGGAAGACGAGAAGCATTGGAAGCATGAGTCACAAAGCATTACAGAGAATTATGTTTATGTAACATGGGATCGCCTATTACTAACAGTTCGTAAAAACAGATACAAGAAAACCAGATATAACAGTCCAGGAAAAGATGACAAAAGTAGCATTGATCATTGAAACTGCTACATGCAGTGATTACAGTGTCTTATGTATAGACAGACACAATGTCATAAAATACCAGGATTCGCTGGCAGAAATGAAAACAATGTGGAAGAAGGCTACCCAGACAGTTGCAATTTTAGGAGAAACGGGCCTAATGAAATGAATTTATAGTCATATTTAAATATGCTACTGATACAAGTAACTCCATATGAATTACAGGAGGAGACAGTTGTGGGCATACTGCAGGTGCTGCGAAGAACACTTTTGGTTAACATCAAAGACTTAAACAATACTAATTTCATGAACTTTAATCACACTTTGACTTGGGAATGGGGTCTATTCCTATCATGGTACTAGAAACTCAAAGGACTTGAATACATTTCAGTCAGATGTGAAGGTAGTTTTGAAAAGGACCAATGGATGGATTTCAGGTTCTGCTCTACACCAGATAATGTGACTTTTCAGTTTTCAGGAATATGCATGAAGTAGAAATATGTCTATCCCTTCATATGTGCACAGTAACAGAAGCACCTTCTATCCATACAAAGTGTGTTGGTTGAGTGACAAAAAGGAAAGCTTCAATCCCTACTTCATCTTTTCCCTTAGATGACCACTCTAAAGATAGAGTAACCCTGTCTGTGATATATTTTTTAACAAAGCGTTTGGTTATAGACATGCTGCATACATATAAAACAGCCAAGTTTAAATTTATGTTGTTTTATGACAGGCAGCAGATGAATACTTTTCATCTAGAATGCAATTAAGTTTGAGGAGAGAGAAATGTTTAGGGTTTGGTAAGCCTACATTTTGTTACTGCTTGCTAATAATTTATTATCCATATCAATAGATGCAATAGAGGTCAGAGAAACACAACATAAGAGCATTCCGCTTTAAGGCAATTCAACCATGCTGTGGGAAGTACATATAAACAAATGCAAACCAAGAATGGTCCTATTTAGCCACAGTCAGCTGGCTATTCTACTGTTACAGAAGTGAAAGGGCAATTCATAGACATGTGGTGAAAGAGGTAACTTGACTGCTTAAATTGCTACCCTGGGAGATAATCTATGCTATGAAAGGTTACGTTTAGAACTGTGCACTCCAAAACATCTACACTTACTCAACAGTGTTGGACCTATCTGTCCCAAATTCAGGTTGGCTATGCTCTAGAAGGAAGCCTGCCTATGGGATATGTCCACATTCAAGAGAATATGAGTACAGGCTGAACCTCTGGTATCATGAAGAAATGGCAGTATACAAGAAATGAAAAATCATGCAGAAACAAGATGACTGTTGAAATAAAGAGTATAGCAAAGTGAAATAAGCCAGTCAAGTAGTGTAATTTTACAGGGAAAATTGTCAGAAAATGGCAGAAAACAAAAAGGATGAAGTCTGTAATGGACAACAGTATACAGGAGACGGGGGGGGGGGGGTCCAACATATTTCTACAGAAGCATACAGTGAAGAGAAGAATTATGAAAATAACAATTTAGAAGAAATATGGTATGTTCTGAATGACAATTTTGACTGTCAATGAGAAGTTTAAGGCATATCTCTCAACTGTCAAGAGTTGTGGAGAATGTCCCGGAGTTTGCCTGATTCTGATCATTTTTGCCCTGCTGCTCATAATTTTTTTTTTTACTTTCTGATAAATCATTGAGGATTACAGTCAGTAAATAATGCCAGAGTCATACCTATTATAACTCAGAAAATCAACTTGCTACTTATATTACTTCTCATAACCTCCTCTCTCCCTCACAGCATGGATTCAGCTCAAACAGTACAATCACTGCCCTTCTAAGATTCACAGATATAACAAATCATAATAGAAATTCAGATCTTCTAACCACAACTGTATTTTATTGCCAACTAAACTCTCTATGGCCTATCACCCTTTTTCAGCTAACTGGTTTCTTAGTTACCTCACTAAAAGGTCTAAGGCAGTGAAAGGGCAAGATGATGTCTCCTGTTTCCTTCCTATGCCCATCAGAGTCCCACGGGGCTCTATCTCAGGATCACTACTGTTTAACTTACTTACCAAGAACCTAAACACAGCACCCAAAGTGGCCGCAATAATACAATACACTGATGACTCCACTCTAATGTGTTGTTACGACACTAACCATGCTCCAAACATTAACCCAAAAATCCTTCTCCCCTATAGAAGTTTGGCTTGACAGCTGAACTTCTCCTGAATTCAAAATCACTAAACTACTGCTGTTCACCTCACACTCAGTCTCTCTCTCCCACCCCACCCCCCCAAAAAAATGTAAATATACTGCCATCAAACAAGACCAATATAAAACTGGTATCCCACAACAAACTACTAGATGTGATTACAGACGACCAGCTGAAATTTGTTCTCCACCTTCAGCAAGCCATAAAGAAGACACAACAAAATCTAGTATACCTCTACAGAGTAAAACAGTACTGAATCTGCTAGACAAAACATAATAATTTATTTTTAACTCCCCACCCTATTATACGCCTCTCCTATCCTAACCAATCACAACTTCAACTGAACAATGGTACAAAAAATTAGCCAGATTCACAATTAGCCAACAATACAGATCACATCACTGCCTCTCTCTCTAGAACAACTAAACTGTCTCAAACTAACTTCTGTACTGTACTCACAATTATTTTGAACCTTCTAACTACTGCACAACCCTGAAAATTGCTATCCCTTCACTCTATCACTCAGCATTATACTACTAAGAGATTTCTACAAATCGTTACTTTCTGCAACTAAACCTAACAATAATGCAGGATACTCCCAGCATTCATACTGCATGGTTAAATAGCTGGAATACCATCCCTTAACAGTCTGCAACTTGAAAGAATTTACATGCAAGCTCGAACACCTGATAGATAAAGTAAATGGTTCTACACCTGCACCACACCTAGTAAAACTTGTACTAATACAGCTTTATCAATTTTTGTCATAACACTCTGCAGAAAACTTAATGTACTATTATCACAACTATCATCTCATCTCCTTTATTTTCCTTGAGCCTTCTCTTCTCCTTTTCTTTGGAGGGGACCTCCAATTCTATTTAAAAAATGCATCCATGTACAACCCATGTTACTGCTATGTTTAATCAACACTGTTTTTAAGTAATTTAACTGATATTAATGCTGTCTGAATAATGGAACTGCTGCTCATGAATGAAACTGACTGTACACGAAGAAACAATGATAATGATGTCCATGCACAATGATTTATTCTATTAACTTTTTTTTAAGTGGATTAGATTGTCCCTGATTTGGGGCCTTTGCTCCCCAACCCGATTTTTGGTTTGTCCCAAACTCTTTGAGCAAATAAACAAACGGGGATGGTCTGAGGCAAAACAAAAAGTTTGTCTAAGTGGAAAATAAGATCAGAAACTACATAAGGTATAGTGCGCAGCAATGAAATGTCAAATGTGAAAAACAAGGTCCAGGAAATTTAGAATTAAGTTTTGCAAACAGTTATTACAGAATCAAGACTATTTGTAAGGAATTAGCTTTATACATGACTGAGAACATAAAATGTAATGATTTGTGGGTGGATGGAGTAATGGCAGCACTCCACTTCAATCAATTTGTTAGCAGGCATGCAATATATTTACAGCAGAACTGTAATAAAAATTGCAAGAAAACCCCAGCCAAGCTAGAGTTTTCACTGTGTGGCATCTTAAACCTCCTGTAATGGAGGCCCAAGGGACATATGCAAATGACCCCTCAACGACAGCAAATGTTTCCGCTACATGGCATCTGAATGCCCATGACTTTTTATTTTTTAAGTCTGTATGGCTACATTCCACTAGATGTGCACATGCACATTTTAGCCTTTTTATTGACCTCATCAGGACAGCATAAGTGGATAGCCTGTTCACAGCTAGTATGGTTTGGCTTAACTGGCCTGAATATAACTATAAAGACTTAAAAAATAAAGTGTCATGGACAATCAAAAGCCATGTAGCTGAAACACTTGACGCCCTTAAGGTCTAAGGCAGTGAAAGGGCAAGATGATGTCTCCTGTTTCCCTTAAGGGTCATTTTCATATACCCCACGGGACTTCATTAGAGGAGGTTTAAGGTATCCTACAGTGAAAACTCTAGCTTGGCTGTGTTTCTCTTGCAGTTTTTACTGAATGGTGTAACCTTTATACCCTTTGATTTGAATTGTAATAAAAACAGCACTTGAAAGATCTTTCTTGTGCCGTACCAAAAGTTTATAATGTACACCTTATGAGGCTGCATGCAAACTAAGCAGGTCAGACACTCAGGCTCTACCATTCCTGCATATGTGGGCATAATGAAACAGTGAGACATGCTTTTCCTCTTCAATTTAGATTTATTTCATATATTGCCAGTAGATGGTAGCACAGAGACACGTTTGCTTTTAAATTAACTATTGCCAGCCGGTAAGGCTAGCTGAACTAAAATAGTGTTCCATTAAATTAAAAAAAATAGTACAGTATCTACAATTTCAGTTTCTATGAGCAGAAAAATTGCAATGAAATCTGGTTACGAAAGCCTTCATGAATCCATATGTAATCATCACCTCAAACTGAAAGTTATTTATACTTGCATAATCTCTGTGTAATGTTTAAAGTCATTTAAGCATGCAGAATGGCTACATAATGCTTAACATTATGATACCTGATCATTTCATTAATAGACTTTCTTTCTGCGTTATAATATAGACACAAGGTTACTTTTAAATATTTCAGCTGAATGGAAATGCAGTATGAGGTAAGCAGTGCTAATTATGTGTGTTAAAAAGATTAATCCAGCTTTCAGCCCTATAAATTCATGCAGATCTGCCTGTTAAATCAGTACAATAATCAAATGGAGGATCTGACTCTTGCCTTGTTTACAAGACCTTGCAAAGATATTCATCCGTCATGGACAAACTCCTCCTTAAAGACAACAAATAAATGTGGATAGGAAAGTCTGGTACTAGCATGGTTTCTGAACTTACCTAATTGACAGAGTTCAGAGTGTTCCAGTGTGCCACCATCTCCCTTATGGCCTCCATTTGAGAGTCCTGTGGGGCTATGTGCATTGTCCCCTACTACTAGTATCCTAACTCCCTCATCCAGGACATGCCACAAGTCCTAGCCTTGTTCTACACTAATGATATGACAGTAAAAATGACTACTCCCACAATGGTCAGTCACTTGATAAAGACTTACTGTAACTGGCTTACTACAATGCGGCTGGACATGGCTATCAATAAGAAAATCCATGTTTTTAGCAATCGGATACAACTGTGGATGACAGCAGCAATACCTAAGCCTGTAGCCAGTGTTGACCTTAAACAGTAGTATATTTTAAGGACCTAGTAGTGTGGTTTAATCCTACTATCTTCTTCAAACACCTGGAGAAAGTACAATGCAAAGAAACTATACAGCTATTGGGCTGCATTCATTGTCTGTCTACTCCTGGCCATGGAAACCAAGGCAAATCTAAAGAAAGAGATCACAGTTCATGTATCAAATACCAACAATGGAAAGTTCCAGATTCTGCTCAACTGGATCTAAAAGTCTGTGTTCAATTCCTGCAATACTTAATATAACTGCTGCTCCTTAAACAGGCAAAGAGGATTGATCATTATGTGGTGCTACATTCTTCTAATAGGATCCGAATAGATAAAAAGGTTCAGCTTCATTCTCTATGTTGTTTTTATTTTTGATTTTGTTCTTCCTGTTAAGATGAGTTTCAGTTCCTGTGGATTCCTCCATCTAAACGCCAATGCAGCCAATACATAACTATCCATAATGTTGATTCAGTTAGAGTAATGCAAGCTGCATTTCATCTTAAAGAAGGTATTTTCCACACTCCAGAAATCCATCTGCTGCAAGCTATTACCATCTGGAACACAAACTGATAGATGATCTGTACTACTATTTAAGAAAGGAAACAAAAAAAAAATCTAAGAAATTAGAGGTCTAGGTGTTTGACATGTATAATATGTAATGAACTAGAAAAAATCTGAAGAGAAGACTGGAAAAAAAAAAACAAAAAAAGAAAAAAACAGACTGCTTTTTTCTCCCTGTCATTTTCCAAAACGTTATCTGAAAAAAAGGGAATCAACATGGATTGTCACAATGGAGATCTCAAAGTACTTCACTGTAGTTGTACCCTGTTATTTTCAGGTAATGCCCCCCGAGGGCGAAAATACACTCTGTTCAATAGATGTCATTGTAGTAAAAAAAAATCCCCCTTCTCCTTTGGATACAGCAAACTAGTAACTGATTACTTTGGCAAACTGGTTGCAGACAGAATCCACTCAATGGAATGTTAGCTTCTGAATTCAACAGCAGACATATTTTTGTTCACTCACAGGGAAAAAGTCATCACTCCCTGCCACTTCAGGAATCCATTTAATAAGATTTGTGACTAGAAAAGGGAATTATAAATAAACCATTGGATGCAGCTTTTTTAAACTTTAGTAATGCTTTTAATTCAATATGTTGCAAAGGAGATAGGTAGGACAGTTACATAATATGTATATAGACGGGGTGGAGTAAATTAAAAGATTTCCAAGCTGCATTCAAAGACTGAACGTACAAGGTCAGTTATACATTAGTTCTCCAATGCCTAGAGTTGCTCATGAAGGATTAACTAATGTATATTGTGTGGATTACATAGAATCGGAAGAATGTGCCATTTTGTAGACCACATGAAGGCGGGTTTAACAGCAGTGAATGATGAAAACAGCTTATAGAGGAACCCAAAGAAGATGATAAAGTAGAAAAAATGCAGAAGCTGATTTAATCATAAAAAGTGTATGTTTAATATATTTTAGTATAAATGTTATTGTATGGGTTTATATGAAGACAGCTTCACCAAAACTAATTTTGCATTTGGACTGCAGCTAAATTTTGCTAAAAAGTTGAAAGCTAAATGAGAGCTACTATGATTAACAGGATTAACCCGCTAAGGTGCACAGAAGAGGGTTTTTGCTCTTAAAATAAGGAGTTTACCTTATTATATTGCATCTTGGTTAAACCTTATCCAGAGTACTTTGTATGACCTTAAGTTACTTTTACACAAAAGCACATGTAATGGTTAATGGTATAATTTAAAAAGAAAGACAATGTTAACTTTACTGTTTTTTTACGCATATACATGTATACGTGTAAAGATATAATTTTGATACACTGAGGATTCTGACATGCTGGCCTCTAAGAACCTTCAACACAAAATATGTCTACCCTGTTAGACTTGAGTGTTGTGTGAGGTCTATGTCTTAAAATGGTGGCACTGACTACTAGTCTTGATTTAATGCTTGCTTACACAGCATTGCTGAAATCCCTCAGCAAGATGAGAATAATGCAGAGTTTCAGAACACAGGCATCCGACTATTTCTAGAAAATGAAGGCATCAAGGAATAAGCCAGTGATGATGGCTTAGGAGAGAGAAAATGTTCTGATGGCTACTGAGTTAGAAGATGAAACAAATGATCAAAGATTAAGAATGGAAAAATACTGCAAAAATACCATCCTCTACAGAACCTTTCTCACTCTGCACAGACTGAAAAGCATGCCAGAAAAATGAGTTCAGCAGAAAACAAGCATTACTAGGCATGCCTTTTTATTTTTCACAGAGTTGAATGAGTTGTTTCGACCCATATCCATAATATGATTCCTCAAGTTGTAAACAAGAGTTACAAATAAAATCTCTTAAAGGTTCTGAACAGATAGTATGAGGTTTATTAAAGTGCAGTTTACCACTTACAAAATGTTGCCAGTATGGGGAACTTGTCACTGGATTCATTATATTTAATGTTTCTACAAAGATGATTTACAAATACAATCCAGAAATGAATAATTAATATTAAACTTGATATGTTTATCACACATCTATCGTACATGAAAATGTGGTTCTTACAAATCATCTTCTCTTGCTATTACTATCTAAACTTGTACATGCTTAATCCATCTTTTAACAATACATGGAAGCCATCTTTTCTTCCCAGATTAGGGATATATTTAGACAGACACACAAACAATGTTAAGGTTTTGCGCAGTCCATAACAATTATGTCTTAATTTAATAATATCCTATAGATAACAAGTGGTAGACTGTTTTTGGCACAGCAAACGTTTAACTATGCAGTTTCACTGATCAAATATGGTTACTACTTTGCAATTGCACTCCAGCTGTTAACATGCTGCATTCTTTGTTTAACTAATTGCTACTATCACTGCCCATGTAACAGAAACATGCCCTAACATCCAACAGAAAGTACATTTGTGATTGTTTAGGGGCAATTTCCCATAGTGCACTCTACAGTTATGCATTAAGATGTGGTCAGATGCTCTTTGTTCTTAGAAACATTATACATGAATGGTTGAGTGGTGTCTAGTTATAATCATTAGTTCAACACATGCACTCTGATTCTTATTTCCCTTCTTTAAGTTAATTGCTAGATAGAAGCTGATGCTGCATTATCCTATAATGAAACACAGGCTTCATAGTAATACCAAAAAAGTTAGAAGTAATTAGGCCTATGTCACAGGTGTAAGATCATAATAAGCAATCTAGATGGACTCTGTAGTAGTTAAGTAGACATCTTCGATACCTTCCTAACATGTTAGCCTATCATATCCCTAAGGCAATCAGCCGCTATCTTGAGGTTCTACAGAAATGAAGGTTTTACTAGATATAATTGGTACTAATAAAAACTGTCTTAGAAACTTTCTTCTAAACTCATAGGTACCACTATATAATATAAGCTGATTAGTAAGTTCATACTGCATCAGCTAGGGTAGGAATGGCTCTACCTGCCCACCCATCTAGCATCCACTTCTGAGCTAGACTTTTACTCTTAGTACTTCACCCTTCCCTGGTCTACTCCAATCCCACGTTGCTAAGTACCCTCCTAAAAACAACATGCCATTTACATACAGTTATGTTTACTACTAACAATTACTCTGCCAGTCACATTACTCCTTTCCTGTTAAATTGATTACTGAGGCATTCTATTCAGTTGTACATAACCCCATCACACACAGCCATGTTACAGTGATTACTCAGACACATTGTTTAGTTATACATATCCCCTATCATGCACAGCATGTTAAACTGATTACTGAGATAGTCTGTTCAGTTATACGTATCCCCTATCATGCACAACCATGTTACACTGATTACTACTGAGACACTGTTCAGTTATACATATCCTGTCACACACAGCCATGTTACACTGATTACTCAGACACATTTAGTTATACATATCCCCTATCACGCGCTGCCATGGTAAACCGATTAAAGAACAGTCTGTTCAGTTATAAGTATCCCCTATCAAGCACAGCCATGTTAAACTGATTACTGAGACAGTATGTTCAGCTATACGTATCCTCTATCATGTACAGTCATATTACACTGATTACTGAGACACTCTATTCAGTTATACATATCTCCTACCATGTACAGTCATGTTACACTGATTACTGAGATGGTCTGATCAGTTATATGTATCCCCATCAAAAACAGCCATGTTAAAGCATAAAACAAGAATGGCAAGACCACCACAGCTCACAAATGCAAACACTTTTACTAAAATAATAAAACAGATGAGGGCTTTCGCGTTGTGCAACCAACCTAAAAAATAACATCACTACACCATTTAAAAATACTTAAGTCGTAATTACATACACCCTCCTGATCAATTACATCAATTTCCTTCCCTTTACTACAGGTCTTAAAGAAACACATGCATTCAAGGCAGGATGTTTGTCAGCTTGAAGCCTTAAAATCAATTTAAGTTCCATAGATTCAGTGTAGTTTATCAATCACCTCCCCCACCCCCCAGCACTGAAAGGAGCAATCTGAAGTACTCTAAAAACAAACTCATGACCTTCATTTTGATTAATGTGTTTGGCCAAGGCATTTTTAATATTGCCTGTTCTAATTATCATAGGAGGGAACAAATACTCTGTCTTTCAACCTTTTCTTGGATTTATAAAATGAAACAATCACAACTGCCCCAAATTGTAGATCCAAAAAGCACAAACACAGAATCTTAGCGCTTTCATTCACTTTATTACATGTGAACTTCCTCAGAAACAATGACACCACCCTAAAGACAATTTATATAATTAAAAAATCACGTGATTAATGATGTCATCCATTCATACCATTTCAACTGTTTTTAAATATAAAATATAAAAAAAAATCAATTAAATAAAAACGTGTTGTTCATTACTCATAAAACTTTTTATAAAAGTATCAATTTTTATACTCGTAACTAATATAGTTACTTATATTGTAAGAAACATTTAATATTGATGTAATCATTTAAACCTGGTGCTTGATCTGCACCCAAATGTATTTGCCACAAAGATTCCTTACACTCTAACTATGTTTTATAATCCCCCGTGTATAAACTCTGGCCAACACTATGACAAAAAAGTGAACTTTTTGAAATCACAACATGTGATAGAATGTCTTGCCAAAGCATTAGTTTGTTCTTTTTGGCCAACACATGTTCGTAAATCCTCCTTTTGAGACACCTAATGGTCTTCCCAACATAATAACTAGGGCATGATTCACATTGTGCAATGTACACTACCATCTCACTATTTCAAGTGAAATAGCCCTTTGACCAAAAGGTTTTTCTCTTTTGACCAATTTTGACCAAGGATGAATTACTAATATACCTGCGTTGTCTACAATTGCTGCAAGAAAAAGTACCTCTGGTCTGAATAACACTTTTATTAGTGTTGTTGTTATAAGTACTCTCTTGTTCCAATAGGCTTTTCAAGTTTAAGTTTTTCTTAAAAGTGAATTTGTGTCGTGCACCTATAACCTTAATCAAATCAATGTTCCCCAACAGGACTTTCCAATTGCCCACTATAATTTCTTTGATGGACCACATCTCATTGCTGATTGGTAAAGGAAAGGCACAATAAAAACCATTGTTCTCTAAATCACTTCTCCCATTATTAATGTTAGAAACCACTGTCTGAATTTGACCTTTCAAAATGGGACATGCACTTCCATTTCTCAACAGGACAATTTCTTTTTCTATTTTCTCTAGCCACACTTTGTCATACCCTCTTGCCATGAAAAGTGACCTCAGACTTCTCGATTAACTTCCAGTGACATCACTTTTTCAAGTGAGTCTACTGAGTCTGATAAACTGTCCTTTGACTACTCCCTTTTTCATATAAACTGGGTTGTAGACCATCTTTGTGTAGGTATTGATTTACAAAAACTGATTTTCTAAAAATACTACTGATAAATTCCTTTGACTCTCTATCGTATGTGGTACTGAGATCAAGAAAATCCAGTCTTTCTCCAAACCCACTGATTGTGAACTTAAGTAAGTTTGTAGTGTTGTTTAAATAGTAATGTTGTAAATGACAATACGAACATGAGTGAAAGTTTACCAAGAAGAAATAATCTAAATAATACTGACAATGTTAACAGCAATGACAGACAAAGTGTATCTACTCAAAATACTGTTCAAGGGGCAAATGCATCTAACATAGATGGGTCTGGTATCTCTAATAACACAGGTCCTTTTTTAGTGGCTCAGAAAGGGAACAAGAGAGGCTCAACATGGTCTAAGGTTGTTCAGTCTCATTCAAAG
>NC_056726.1:61052188-61099688 GCF_019279795.1 Protopterus annectens | reverse complement strand
TGATATCTTTGTTACACTTATGGTCCCAGCTGTAGCAACTGCTTGCTACAGTTTTAAAGTAAAAAAAAAAAAAAAAAGAGAATTTTTTTAAACTAAATCATGAGCCTCACAGAGTAGGGTATAAATTGTAGCAAGCCGTCTAAAACAGTTTAAAAGAAGAAATATATCTTTTTTTTTTTAATAAAAAATGTGGAAAGAAGGGTCATTGGGGGCAGGGTACAGAGATAGGACCTGAATGGTTGGGAAATGGGGGGGGGGGGCTGCCAGTAGTTTTTTTTTTACTTTTGTTCTTCAATGAAAGAGCTTGGGGGGGTTTAACTGTTAAAAGCCGATCGTTAATTACAGTGAAGTGCTTTTTTTTTGTGCTCTTTACATGAAGACTTGTAAGGTAGGGTGCTAGTTCATGGTATCAGCACAGAGCACTAATTGAGCCAGCTAAGCTTCTGGGTAAGGTAATTAGACAGATCAAGCCAGCGTACATGCCTCCATGCTAGGCAGTTGTGTGAGTGGTTTAGTAATGATGCAAACTTAGCTATTTTTTTATAGCAAACCTCTAGTTAATTTTAGAATTTTAGGATGAGAGCTGAATAGAGAAATGAAGGGAGAAGATAGGATGTTACTAAACAATTCGTAGAGTAGTCAGTGAGAAAGGACTTGTTCCTGTAGAGGAAGCCCAAGTTTTCTTGATGGCGTTAGTGATGTGTTGATCATATTTTAAGTTATCATTTAAGACACCAAGAAGTATTATTGTTAGTGTGATACTGAAGGATTGTTTCTTTCCTGACAGAAATGTGAGTAAAAACAGTATTCATTTTATTTAGGATCCTGGGTCATCTTTTGGAGTAACAGTAGACTTAGTGCAGAGCATATGTGCATGGCACTGTCTGCGCATTGTACTATGGAGGCTTCTTTTGTAGTTTTGTGAAGATTTATTAGTGAATATGTTGAATAGTAAAGGGCTTAGCATAAATCCCAGAGGTATGCCAACAGGGACAGGCAGTGGGAGAGATCTCTTTTCCATTTTGCATTCTGTAGTTTGTTGGTGAGACAGCTGTGGAACCAGATAAGGAATGAATGGGAAAGTCCCAAGGAGAATAGTACTTGGAGCAGGCATTGGTGAGAAACTGTGTCAAATGCTTTTGACATGACTAAGAGGAGAAAGTACACTAGGTTGCTGGTGCTGCTATTAAGAGTTTATGACTTCAGTAAAACTTAGCAGAATGGTAGTGGTGCAGTGGGGTGGTTGGCAACCATGATGAATGTTGGAGAGGAGATTGTTATAGTGAAGATGAAAAAGGAGTTGGGAATGAATGCATTTTTCTAACATTTTGGAGAGTGGAGACAGAATGACTATAGGTCAGTGGAAAGTCCGTCTTTATGTAGAAGTATGATGTGGGATTTTTTTTCCACATAGCAGGGACATAGCTTTCTGTAATTTATCAGTTTATGAATATAGATACAGGCTACGCTATAGCATCTGTATCAATTCTGATATATTATGGCGGAAGGTTGTCAACAGCTGGTGTGGAATTTTTTAGTTTATGAGGTGTTTTTGGATAGAAAAGGTAGATGCTGGTCGGGGGGAGAAAGGATTTTGGTGGTGATTAGTACTGTTTGGGATAGTGAGGCTGGTGGGTGCTTTGTTGTTAAGTAGGGAGAGGAAGGAGTATGTGAAATGTGTGCTGAATTGGGTAGCTATAGGGACTGACCTGTTGATGGTATTTGGTGAAGGAGTCGTAATTTGGCCTTGATATAATAGTCTTTTGACTGCTTTCCAGAAAAGCTTAGGGTTCTGCGGGTGGTTGTTTCAGAGCTTGGAAAAATATAAAGTTTTGTCTGATCTGATTTTTGTTTAGAAAGGTTCTTAAGCTGTCTAAAATATTGTCATCAAGCTGTCTGAAATATTGCAATTTTTGTGGTGTTTTGTCAGCAGACATACACATATATGTACATATATTATTATAGAGTATGAGTTTGTGTGCATGATTATACTGTCTCACAGCAAAGGTCAGTAGATCATCACTGATGGTGTCGGGTAGGCAGCCAGCATTGTTAACTTTGTTAAAGGTGGTGGTGAGGATCCAGTCTAATGTAGACTCCCTATTACTGCATTCATTATTCAAGTAGCAGCAATGATAATTTGGATAAAACCAAAGAGCTTGATGGTGAGTGTGGGAGTGTCAGAGTTCATTAGCAGGCAGTCTATATTAACATCACCTATGATGATAGCTTCATAGTTGATATTATGATTTGCAGGAGAGAGATATTATTTCAGCACTAGGAAAGTTAGGGAGGGTGAGGGGGTAGGAAGTGATTTCAAAGTATTTATTTTTAAATCACAGTTACTCCATCAGCTTTCTTATGCTGTCATTTTGAACGATGTTGTAGCCTGGTGTCTATGACCTGGTTTTAGCCAGGTTTCTGTGGCTATTCTTATGTCAGGGGAGTATGAGGCTATACAGGCATTCAATCTGGTAGTTTATTGTAGATGCTCCCTGTGACATCCCCACTCTGGGCCAGTAATCAGGGAGCCTAAATCCTCACCACTGGCACTGGAGAGGGAAGTTCACTTGGAACCATAACTGGATACACCCAGTATTTCCAGATGCAGCTCTCTGCATCAAGTACAATTTCCCTTAAGAGCACACAGGGAATACACTCAGTCTGGGGTCTGGATTTCTCTGTCTCCCTCCAGGTTCCCAATAAGACTGCCCACTGACACAACTGTAGAGTTGAGTTCTCAGCACAGTGTCCAAGCCAAGTCCTCCAGCACCTTCTTTATGAAACCAGTGCTTTGTGTTCCTGTTCCAAGCAGCTGACACACACACTCTGAGATTTGATTTTCATACAAGCATACACACACACACCTGGGAAAGGCTGGCAAAGATTTACTAGCTATGCCCCCTTCTGCCCAGACTATAAGGTAGTTACGCTGCCACCAGACACTCCAAAGCAAACTACTCTAAAGCTCTTGCAAGGGTACCCAATTATACTGAATGAAATTAATATTAATACAAATGTTATGGTGACCAAACAGCCAAGCTTTCAGGTGTGGCCGCAGTGTCGCTAACAGGTATAACTACTCTCAAAAATTAAAATATTCGGCAAAAAAACTAGCCACAATGAAAAGTTTAAATATATTTAATAATAATAAAAGAACATGAAAATACTAAATATCTATTTACAATAAATAAACACCAGAGTTTCAACCACAAGACATTATAAAAATAACACAGGTGGACAGGTTCACACAGTTACAGAAAAAAATACTTAACTAATTTCACTATATTTTCCTGACTGATATAAAGAATTATTATTCCCAGGTTACTTACTAGAGCAAGGCAAGATGAAGAAGGTAAGAGATCTTTCTTTGTCAGGCTACAAAAACAGTGCAATGAGACCTCAATCTCATCTAGTATTAAAATATCGTTTTTTTGTGATGTATTACAAATGACATCACATACATCTGATCAGCTGACTTCTGGTTCCCATGTTACCCCCTTGGCTAGAAGCTGTCAGGATTTAGCATGTGTGTGTCAATAATACACACACAGAGCTTTGCAAAGATCTGCTGCAGCTCCTGGAAGTCATAAAACAATGTCAAACCTCCACCCTTCCTAAGTATCAATTAGTTCACCCCAAAGACGATGCAGAAATCTTCCTAATATAGACTTTTTGTCTGTAGCTGCACTGAGAACCGTAAGATACAATTTTTATGGCCTAAATTTAGTAATTTAATTTCTTAATATTTCTCAAAGTCATGTGGATTGAGATTAACATCTTCTCTTCCAGTATCCTCTGTTAAATCATATATATTTAAACATTTACAATAATGTATGTATATTTCTTTTTCTGTCCAGCAGGGCACACTGTTGTTATAATTTTAACACAAGTAGCTTTACAAATACGTTTTTCACCACAAGCATCTGTACAAATCAGTTTGATATTCAAATAACATATAATTCTTTACTAAATTCCAGCTAGTTGTGCTGGCATATGTTACACATCCACTGTCCTATTTCTCCTGACATAGCTGACAATACCTCACATCACCACAGTCCCTAAGATTTAAAATTATAAAAAGTAGACTTTTAGCCTGGTTGGGTGGAACAGGAGCAAACTTAGATGAGAGGTGTGTAGATTGAAATATTTTTTATATTTAGGTTTCACCATTACTTTATCTCTGTGTAATGTGGGTTGTCATTTGGTGTATTTGTAATTAAAGAAAGTATGGGACTGTGCTATAGTACAGGCTGCGTGCTACAGCAGGACAAGAGGGGGATATTTTAGAATTATATTGTAGTGTTCTGGAGTAACAGTGATGTATTTTAATAATTTTATTAAGTAAAAATAATTGAAAATATTTATTAAAAATTAAAAGTTCATAATTTTATTAATTTTTATTCACTAAAGAAATTGTCAATGCCATTTCACATCTCACATCAGACTTTACAAAAGTCACAAAATTCTGCTGAAGCCTCCATCAATAAATTGGACAACAAAAGCTCCAACTGAGCTCCACAATGTTTCTACTATCTTTCTTTGTTAATTTAATAACATTTGGTGGTCACCAGGAGTTTTTTTTTTATTCCCTGAATGAAATGGATAGTTATGAACCATAATGCCAACTTTATAAATTCACAAAACTAGAAGAATACCTGTTTCTTGGGAGGAAAAGTACATGCTAGCGAGATTTATTTATTTATTTATTTTTGGTGTCAGTCTCCATTGAAAGAAAATACTGCTAATCCTAAAGAAATCCAATTTTTATGGGGAAGCTCCCAAAGGAGTTTTCAAAACATGCGAACTCACACACATTAAAATACATATTTAAAACATACAAACGTATCATATATATATATATATATATATATATATATATATATATATATATATATATATATATGTGTGTGTGTGTGTGTGTGTTTGTATATTATATATACATATATATATATATATATATATATATACACACACACACACATATATATATATATATATATATATATATATATATATACACACATATACACACAAACATGCACACAAAGATACAGTGGATCTAAAAAGTTTACACCGCTTGTTAAATTGCCAGGTTTATGCGATATAAAAAAAATGAGACCAGAATAAATCATTTCAAAACTTTTCCGACCTTTAATGTACCTATAACCTGTACAATTAAATTGAAAAACAAACAAATCTGTTAGAGGAAAAATATAAAAAATAAAAAAACATAAAATATGCTGGCTGCATAGCGCAGACCCTTAAGCTAATACTTTGTTGTTTGTACACAGCCTTATACTTATACTTTGTTGAAGCACCTTTTGATTTAATTACAGCATTCAGTCTTCTTGAGTAAAAGTCTTGACTTGGCAATATTTGCCCACTCTTCCTTGCAAAAGCGCTCCAAATCTGCAAGGGCATCTCTTGTGCACAGCTCTCTTCAGGTCACCCCACAGATTTTCTATTGGATTTAGGTCTGGGCTCTGGCTGCGCCATTCCAAAACTTTAATTTTCTTCTGGTGAAGCCATTCTTTTGTTGATATGGATGCATGCTTGGTGTCATTGTAGTGTTGAAAGGTGACATTCCGCTTCAGCTTTCTAGCAGATGCCGGACGGTTTTGTGCCAAAATTAACTGGTATTTGGAATTCCCTCAACCTTGACTAAAGCCTCAGTTACAGCTGAAGAAAAGCAACCCCAAAGCATGATATTGCCACCAACATGCTTTACCATTGGGATAGTGTTCTTTTGGTGATGCAAAGTGTTGTTTTTGCACCAAACGTACCTTTTGGAATTATGGCCAAAAAGTTCAACCTTGGTCTCATCAGACCATAACACATTTTCTCACATGCTTTTGGGAGACTCGATGTATTGTTTTGCAAATTTTAGCAGGACCTGGATGTTTTTCTGTGTAAGAAAAGGCTTCCGTCTTGCAATCCTACCCTATAGTCCAGACATGTAGAGAATATGGGAGATTGTCACATGTAGTACACAACCAGTACTTGCCAGAAATTCCGGCAGCTCCTTCAGTGTTGCTGTAGGTCTCTTGGCAGCCCCCCTGACCAGTTTTTGTCTAGTCTTTTCATCAATTTTGGAGGGATGTCCAATTCTTTGCAATGTCACTGTTGTCCCATACTTCCTCCACTTTTTGATGATTGTCTTCACTGTGTTCATTGACATAGCTAATGCTGTGGAAATTTTTTTGTACCCTTTTCCTGACTGATACCTTTCAACAATATGATCCCTTTGATGCTTTGTAAGCTCTCTATGAAGCATGTCTTTTGCTGTAGCAGGCAACCGAGTAAATGTCACGAAAATCCTACTAGGACAGCTGAACTTTATTTGGGGTTAATCAGAATCTCTTTATTTGATGGCAGGTGTGTGCCCAAGAAGAATGAATGCTATAATTAAATTAAAAGGTGCTTCACCAAAGTATTAGTTTAAGGGTGTGCACACTTATGCAACCAGCGTATTATCCGTTTTTTTATATTTTTCTCCTAACAGATTTGTTTGTTTTTCAATTGAATTGGACAGGTTATAAGTCACATTAAAGGTGGGAAAAGTTTTGAAATGATTTATTGTGGTCTCATTTTTTTATATCACAAGAATGTAGCATTTTAGCAGGGGTGTGTAAACTTTTTATATCCACTTTATGTTGGGACTCTACCTCTTTCAACCATTCACAATTCGTCCAGGCTTTTTCCTCATGGTTTTTTGTCTGTTATGTATAAGATTTTTGGTTTTGTGGCAAAATTACTGAGAACTGAAGTCAGAAAATCTTAACACACATTTCAGTTTCAGACTTCATGTTCTTCAGAAAATTCATTTCTTTGCAGAACCTATTATTCTATCACCCTTCTAAGTTCATAAGAGCAGCATTTCATTTTCCCTGTTTTTGGGCCATTACCCCCCCCCCCCCATTATTTATAGCTATGTCCACTAAGAGATTGAGAGGTGTGGTTGGGACATCCATAAGGGACAGTGGTGCTGAACTAGGGGTGAATTTAAGGTTACCCAACCACTCATCCAAATTACACTTGAATAGAGTAAGAGAAGTACTTTTGTTTATGTGAAGTGGGCGACCATAAAAGCACTATTCCCTGTGATAAAAAACCTACTCTTCCAGCACACACTATTTATTTTGTTAAAGAAACTGAGATTTCTTTACTGGGTGTTTATCATACCATTGATCTAAGTAATGTGTAAATAAGTCTGACAGAAAATGGTCTGTTGCAGCTCTATATGCAAGGCAGATGAAACTGAGAAGAGGGAGGAGGTTATGATACAGTCTACTTAGGTTTTACAATTTTTGCCCTTGATTTATTTTTTTTTTGTTTAGTGAAAAAGTATTATGGTCATTCCAATTGGGACAAGTGTTTGGACAGGAACGTACCACAATTTGCATTATATTATTATTATTACTATTATGATTATTATTACTATTAAGATCAGTGGTGAATGTGATTGACTTGTGGACTGATAAAACTTACAATGTCGTACATTTCCATGTGAGACAGTTTCATACCTACAGGTTTGTTCATTTGCTGCAAAGCTCCTCTACTAGCACTGCTGCACATATATAACAAAGACTGTCTCTGTAGTACTTGACTACAGTTTCATATGTGTAGCGATATTTTTCACCATTTCAATGGCCAAGAACTGACTGCTCTTGATGTCCCATTATTCAAAGCATGAACCACTGTTCTGAGCTTATCCGAAACAATTTTATGCTAGCTGTTCTTGATTTTGTGGGATTAATATAAAAATTGAAACCCAAAGGCAGTTAAGGCAAATGACTTTATAGAAAACAAGTCGAACTTTATAAATCCTTTGTCGGGATTCCGCAGGTAAGTTGTCAGTTTCACTGCAGCAAATGTGTTTTTTTTTTTTTTGAGCAGCAGAAAATGGAATGAACTCCTTTTAAATTTTTACTCCATGGAGATGTCAATAAAAGGTGAGATGTATTTTTCTGAAAGTGCAAACTTCACCCCCTTATCTCCCCACAAAGGCCCAGTCGACATCCCTGATACTTGTCCCACACCTCACATCTCTGTATATGAAGTGTTAAAGGCCCTATCCAAGGCAAAGAACACAACTTCCATGGGGCCTGATAATATCCTAGGCTGTATTCTGCACCATCTCCAGCAAGCACTAGCTTCGCCACTGAGCACCCTATTCAACCACAGCCAAATTACAGGCTTCATTCCAGCAGAGTGGAGTACCGCCATTGTCATCCCCTTGCACAAAGGTGGTGCCACTTCTGACCCAGGAAACTATCAACCCATTAGCTTGACAAGTCTGATCTGTAAAGCCATGGAGTGTATTATTATGGATCTCATAAACAAGGACATAGGCAATCTCCAAACACTCGACCCCCATCCAATCTGGATTCGTCAGGGGCATATCTTACTTACTGAACCTAGCTAACTTTTTTGAGACTGTCGCCAAAGCCCTGGATGAGGGAAACTCAGTACATACAGCTTACCTTAACCTGCCAAGGCCTTTGACAATTCCACACTCGGACATCATTGAATATCTAACACAACTTGGTGTTAATCCCTATCTCATCAGATGGGTGGCCAACTGGCTCACAAATAGGACCCACAAGGTCAAGATAGGTACCACCACCTCCGAAAGCAGACTTGTCACTAGTGGTGTTCTCCAGGGATCTGTCCTGGGACCCCTACTGTTTGGCATCTACTTCTCAGAGGTCCAGGCAAAGACCATGGGCCTGAGGCTGACCAAGTTTTTGGATGACTGTAAGTTGGGTGCCTTCATTGTCTCCCCAAATGACATTAAAATACTGCAAGAGGGTCTCACAGCTACAAATGACTGGTGCCAAATTCATGGCCTTAAGTTATGCTAAAAAAAATGTATTATCATACCACTTGGCAAAAACATGGTCCCTACTGATTGCCACATCAACGGCAACCCCCTAAGCATACAACCCATGGTGACAGACCTGGGTACTCAGGTTGACAACAATCTCACATCTGACCATCATGTGGTGACAGTGGTCAGAAAAGCCTTTTACTTGATTCATCTCATAATAAAGGAATTGCATACAGAAAAAAGGAGGTTATTACTTCTCTGTACTCCTCCCTCATTAGACCAATATTTGAGTATCACGCCCTATTTGGTATGTACCTCGCCAAACACCTGCACCAACTGGAAAGGTCACAGAAATACCTCACAAAGAGAATCCATGGCTTCCAACACCTGTCTTATGTGGACAGGCTCAAATCACTATCACTTCACTCTGTATCATACAGATTGCTCAGAGATGATCTGTGTCTCGCCTACAAGGCAATATTGCTCTGCCCTACTAGAGATGCTCCATTTCCATAAGTCTAAATCCTCACGCATTACCTGCTCGATAGGCCTAAATCAAATAAGTGACATCAACAAAACCTGCTGGAGAGACAGGTTTGTCTCCCAGAAGCTGCCCCGTCTCTGGAATAGACTTGTTATACATGCCAAACAGAGTGCCTCTCTGACCCTCTTCAAGTGCAATCTTGATGAATGGATGGGGAAACCACAAATTTGTTCCAGGGGTTTCACCTTTATCCCTCATTGACAGGGGTGACAGGTGCTGACTGAGGTTTCTTTTCTGGGGATAAACTCTTGGCTGGGCTTGTAAGGGCCCCAGGGCCATTAGCCTAGTAATCTCCTATGATCCTATGACTACATACTATTCTTTACCATGAGCTTCCAGCAGACTGACATGGTTTCTTAAAAACAAACAGCCTAAACTACTTCAGGCATGGACAACATGCCAAAGTATCCAATCACCTTCCAAACTACACTGTGGAACTGGATGAGAATTACATCTTGGAGAAGTCAATAATACCTTCTTCTCAATGAAAGCCTTGTTCAAAATGAAAATGTGTAATATTCCCACTGTGCCACAATCAGACAGTCTGCAGACAGCATTCCAATAATCTAAGTTAGCAGCCAGAGCACAGATGTCTTGTGGCCAACAAAACTGGACTTTAATAAGCCAGCATCATTGCAAAGATGCATTCATCCCTGGTTTTGACCTATGTTACCTAGGCTCAGTTACAGACTCTGGCCCCCTGAGCAGCTGGTGTGTGTGTGTGTGTGGGGGGGGGGGGGTAATGAGTTTGTTGACACCTATCCTGGAGGAAGACATTCCCAGCTGTGTTTTCAGCCCAGGTTCTTATTGGGTAGAGGCATGTGGTACCTGACGAGTAACAGTAACTGAGAGAAGCAAATGGCCTGGACAGAGGGCACTACTGTCTCATGACTGACTGTAGACTATGCTCAAAGAGCTTCAGTGGAGTGCTAATGCTTAAATAAATGGCACAAGTCCTTAGGGTAAAATGTGCACTTAACAGATTCCTTGGATTTATTCCCTCAGCCTTAACTTGAATTGTGTGACTTTTAGCAAGTTACTTAACCAGACATTGCTTGGAGTGTGACTACATGGTCCTCAGTACTGAAGCCAAACTGAAAAAATTTCTAATGTCACCATTCTAAAAAGGTTAATAATTTCTGCTGTGTGTGAAAACCTTTAATGTTTCTTTATACTGGAAAATGAATGTTGCATTGTGCTGCGAGCAAAGTTAACAGGACTTTTTGCAATCACTGCTGTGAAACATCTTAATTTCTAAATTAGCAGTGACAAAACAGGCAGAATTTTAAAAAAGATATTTCTATAATGTAAATGAAGGCACCTCTATAATTAAATTATGGCTCTTGAATGAGTGACATATAAATGAGGAAAGGTGAAGATGCCTATACTTCTGTATTATGCATAACGTCAGCAACGAATGACATGAGTAACTCTTGACTATACAGTCAAGGAAGGCTTTCATAAAAGTCTTAGTACAATAAAATGTTCATAAGTTTTATCACAAGGTAAATTAATAACTTTGAAAACTTTCCACAAAAGAAATGTTTATATATTGCGGTACTGATAAGTTTGTATAGAGGATGTCATTTTTCTTGACTTGAATTTTATTTTAAGTTAAACTGTTAACCAATTTAGAAGCTCTGTGCAGAAGAAAATTTAGTCACCAGGCAACGGTTAATTAACACAAGGTAGAGAGCTTTCCTTTTTTTAAAATTATATTTAAGACAGGCCAATGGCAATTTTAGGTATGCTGTAGAGCAGCGTCAAAATACTTAGACACTGTAAATTAACTTACACTACAGATTTCTACTTCTGTCTTCTGTAAAAAATGATTGTGCAAAGAATTATTACAGTTGAAAGGAATGAGGCAGGCACATCTAATGCACATAAGGAAAATGGTACCAATGAAGTAATACACAAACGTGTGGAGTAATACACAAATGTGTGAAGTAATGCACAAACGTGTGAAGTAATGCACAAACATGTGAAGTAATGCACAAACGTGTGAAGTAATACATAAACGTGTGAAGTAATGCACAAACGTGTGAAGTAATACACAAATGTGTGAAGTAATGCACAAACGTGTGAAGTAATACACAAACGTGAGAAGTAATATACAAACAGGATGTATAGTGATGTTAAAACTGAATGTATAAACTGATGTGTAAACAGACAGACTGAACCAGAGTTCACACAAATCTACCCCAGATTGTCACGTACAGCCCTGCTGAATTTGGGAGGAGAGGACGATTAATTGCTTGAAGATGGAGGCACAAACTCTGAAGTACATCCACGTAAATGTGCATCTGGCTTGGCATCGCATGGTCCTCATAATCGCTTACCTAGCATTGTTCCTATGTTGCTCGAGTCTAGCAGCTTCAGGGAATAAGTAAGTGGGAGCTGGAAAAAAATTAGTTCTTAAAGAAAAAAATGAGAGAGCAGAACAAACGTGAAAGAATTAAGATGTAACAAGTCAAGTAAAGAACTACTGGGGAAAAAAGAAAGGAAAGCATGTACCACACAGTATAGCTAAAGAGAGCTAAGAATGCAAGAGGAAAAGAGGGAGATCAATATGGTCATATAACTACACAGTACAGGCTAGTCAGACGAATAGGTGGGTCGCCAAACAAACCATAACATGGTGACGAAAAAAGGTGTTGTGACCACTTTAAAGACATGCAATAGATATGGAAACTTTTACTAGCCCAAACATTATCTCTCTTTTGAGTGCAAGATAAACTGTGAATGTACAGTGCTTGGTAAAGCAATATGAGAAAAGAAAAAGTTTACAGAGTGTACTTCATTTATTTTTATTATCATTTGCACATGATATCTGACAGTACAGTGCAGATGACAATAAGTGCACTTGTGAAAGAAGTGAGAGTTTTCAGGGAGATACTATAAAGATTCATGCATGGCTGTATAGAAGAATCTGAAGTTAGGACAATACAACTGCAGTGCAAATAATTCAGACCTTAGTGTCTCAAACTTGTAAAAGGAATCCTTAATGGGGAAATCTCCATTGGTTTTGTATTCCACAGAAGATGGAGATAAGCAGAATAAGTAATGTTTTATGTGAGAGACTCCAGGAACACTGCAGACAGTACCAAAACCATGAAACTGGCATTTCTTGTCATACATACACATGCAAAGTATACTGTGATTTTTGTAAAAAGGAAAAACTGGGAGGGTAGGATTAACTACAAGCCATACTACAAATAACTGCCAAGGGAGAGCTGGAGAAAGCCTGTACAAGCAGGAATTACATTTACCAGACATGATGCTCAGTGTCTCAACCACAGCAACCCTTTCTGAACAAAGACATACACCATAATCTGAAGGAGAAATTCAGGGAAGGTTGTGTTGTACCTCAGAATAACAAAGTCAGTGATAGATGTGATATTAGAAGAACAGACAAGTCAAAAGTTAGTACAGTTTTAATAAAAGAGAGACTAAATCACAAAAACTTCACAAATGCTATCTTCAGTGGGCACAGAAAAGCCTGGATAAAAGGAACCATAAACACTCAGCACTGTCACAAATATATCAGTAAAATTAAAGAAAGAAGCCGCACAGCTCCATTGTGCATGTAGTAAAAAAAGTTAAGAATAATGAAAAGCGTTTTTTTAAACAATTGTATTCACTCATCACATTGGCATGTACAAATAAACGTCAATAGAAATGGGAAAAAAATCACAAAAAGACCTCTATCATAAATATGTACTACACATGTAGGGCCAGATTCCAAAAAGTTGCTCTTGGTGCAAGTCTGCCCTAATTCCAAAAGACCTCTTCTCAGTGTGACTGAGTTATTTCAGTGTAAGGTCTATCTATAAACAGGATTGCTTGCTGCATGGACCAGATTCCAAAAGACTTGCTCTCAGTGTAAGTGACCACTTACACTGAAAGCTTGGTCTTTTGGAATGGGGCCCATAGTTTCCATCACAGCTCTATCATTTTATTGTGCATTAAAACATGCTCATACACTTTGCAATTCGTACCAAACTACTTAGTTTAGTCATTTGTTTGAACATTATTTTTGCATATATTCTCAAATCCACCATTTATGCTTATGAAAACTGTCCCTTATCTTTTAATGTTCGCCTCTCTATAAGCTTTATTTCCTTTCGTTTAAGTAATTCATTTACAGCTGATTTAATCTTGGATTTCCTCTTTTGTGTATTTGTTTTTTGACTGCTGACAACATTGCATCTTGACAATTCCAAACCTAGTGAGAAAGTCAATAGCATCATCACTCTGGTTATATGCTTTCTCAACAACTGTCATGAAATTTTGTACGGAGTCCTTAACCTTGGATAAATCTACACATATCCATAAAATGTTTTCCCAATATCCTCTTTCATTCTATTTCTTTCACATTATCTGCTCTCCACTTGAGGGAAAATGCTCTGAAGCCTACTCTGGGCATAACATTACCACTGTAAGCATTTCTTTGCAAATATCCTAAATCTTCTGGACTTCATACTTTTATAGCATACCTCTGGGGCCATGTAGGTTGTATTAAAAAAAGAACTATGAAAAGTTAACTTCAGTTAACTGTCCTCTATTACACAAGAAATTTGGTTGGAAGAAGTTCCTGCAACATGCACCAGTGAGTGCTCAAATCTACTTTCATTTGGCCTGTGAGAAGTCTCAAAGTAGGCTATTTATTTATATGTTGTAATTCGTAAGCATCAGCACACAACTGAACAGCTAGCATTACTCCATGGTGAATTTAGTTCTTTTACAGCAGACTAGTAAAGTACATAGATAGGTCTCAGTATTACCAGCAGATGGCACTCAGTGATAGATATGAAAGCCTTTAATGCTCTCATAAATGGACAGCAGAAGCCGCCACTACAATGTAAACTGCAGAGTTGCAGAGCCTCACACTGATTGGTGGGAAGTAAGGAAAGAACTCTTAATACATACTACAAAAAAAATTCTGTAATGTTGTATTTTGGATAAATGCACTGGTATACTTCAGGAATCGACTTTACAATAAGTGCCAATATGGGAAATAAACACCAAGTATATCCAACAAGTGAGAGGAATGTATTATAAAAAAAAGATCTTGCTGAATGCCTCTTTCATATTAGTTCTGCACATTGAATCCACATTTTGTTCACACTGTAGTTAATAAAAAGTGAACAGCAAGCAAAGGTCTCAAAATATCTGTAATAGATGGACTTCTGAAAATAGCCAATTAAGTATCAGAAACAGTGAACATCTAAAAAAATTTTACTATATCTAGCCTTCCTTGATCTTAACAAACAGGAAGAAGGCAAATTGACTTAATTAATATGAATGTGGAAAGCACATTTGATGTAAAATAGGACATTTATTTTCAGATTTCTCTTTATGAAAAGGAATGCAAAAGGAGGAAGCCATTCATGGTTATGTTTCTAAAAGAACCTGCCAGTAGGCAGTGCAAATAAAAATGTTTTCAAAACAAAATTTTCACATCTCGCAGTGTCATAAACTCACAAAGACATAAAGGTACCTATTGCCAGCATAAAGCTAGTGTCCCAAGTAGTAAAGCCATTTACAGGAGGTCTAGTGTGTACAGCTTATCTTTACTTAGAGTATCAGAAGAACAGCTACAAATCAAATGATCTCAAGTGTTCAATCTGCAGGCAATAACCGATAAACACTAACCATGGAATGACAGATGCAGATTGGAAAGAATTTACAAATATGACTACAGAAAAGCACACGTGCATGACATTAGCTCCTGTAAGAAGCTCTAACAGAAAAATAGCTCCATTGTTGCGATAGGTGAACCTGGGGAAAGATTTTCAGGCTTTCCTGATGAGAACTCTAACCACTTCAGATGCCTAGTCTGAATAAACCAATTGGAGAGATGTAAACTTCTGAAGACACATGCACTTGTCTTACTCTTGTGAAAGAAGATCTGGAAAGTTCCATTATTGATTGTTCATAACTTCCATCAGTCATGGTAACCAAAATAGCATGGGTCAACAAGATGCCATCAAGATCAGAGATGTGAGGTTTCAGTATGGATTTCTATAATAATAGCTGCACAGAGAATGACAGAAATTGCCAACTGGAGGGTAAGAAAATGCACCTACTTTAATCTTTTACTCCAAAGTCTGGAAAAGATCAAATGATGATAATTATCTGAGACACAGATGCATCCAGCAATCAACCTGCTGTTCAATAATCATTTAGAACACCTAAGTATGAGATACGATACCGAAGTTTTTTTTGTTAAAATAATTATCTAGGAAGCGTTTTTGCCTGGAACAGATACTTTGCGTTGTAACCCCAAATTAACTGTATAAGACCATCACTTGACTTAATTTATTCATTTGCTAAACCAGGTAAGTGTTCATCTCTGACCCTTTTCTAATGTGACCTGGGTGACGACAGCAACTGAAAATGCAACATATATAGATTTAAGAGAGCCCGTAAGCATATTTTTGAGAAGTGTGAGGAATCTAGTTTGAATAGCGACTTGTGCTAGTGTTGAGAAGAATAGGAATGATGAGATTTAGCCTGCCTGCCTCACTTTGGATAGAGGATTTTTGGAAATACTGCAGTCAGGACCATTGTTTTGCTCCCAATATTGGTATCAGCAATTACAGCAATTGTCTGCCCGAATCAGTGTGTGGCGGAGCCCCATACAGAAGTTACGTCACCAATGAGTCAGACAGTTCCCCTCACAGTGCTCCACATTACACTGACAACATAAAATGGATAATGTGCAGCCAGTATTAGAGATTAAACAGAAAAACTCCAATCATCTACAGGATGATACCATATGGATTACACATGACACCTGCCATACAGGAAAACAAGGGCATAGGGCTTTCACTTGGGGGTGTGACTCATTCAAATTCAGCTCTCAGGGGAGGGGAGATGCTCAATGGTCAACAGAAAATCAGAACAGAAAAAAAAGATGTTTTCCAAAAATTCATGGTCACCATTTGGGAGGTTGGCACAGTTTTGGGGTACATATGCAAACAATATCTTATTACGCAGAGCCAATGATTCTGTTGTAGCATGGAAGTCACTGAAAGTGGAATAAACAAGTCTTGAATTTTAATTAAAGATGAGTACTGGGCTGACTGAGATCCACAAAGACTCTTATAGAGCTGGTTCACAGGCACAGGACTATGTCTACATTCTACCAGTGAACCAAATATGAAGAACCAAAGCACTATGAAGAACTAGAACAAGCACATGAAGCTAATGCAATCTAATGTTATTATCAAATCTCTAAAAGTTTTAAATAGTCTGGCAGCTGGTTTAGAGCATTAAAGTTATGAGCTGTTAACAAGCTGCTTCCTCTGCTACAGGGTTTGACTCTCTCTGCTTTCATTTGCCTATTGTGATCTTGAGTGTGTCATTCAACCAGATGGTGCTTTGCAGGAATTTTGCTAGACTCATTAATGTTCTCCTGGATTACATATCTAGTAACTACCATTAAACCTATGAACTATACCTGACATGCTAATGTAAGACATAAATGGCAATTACAATGCATACATAATGAAGCAAAAAATAACTGGAACAAACCTTAGACCCTATCCTTAACTCCTCTATTCATATGGATAACATAACCTCTAAAGTCCTCTACCAACTTAAATTGGTGTTATTGTGTCACATCTCCCACGTTCTCTATCCAGCCTCTCACAAAGCCATAACCAAAAATCTGTAATACCAAACCTGGAATATGCCAACATGCACTCAGCATACAACTGTCAAAAGCTGCAAACGGCCAAATTAAAAATATGTAAGTTTGCCATCCTTGCCACACCACTGTGACTTGCTAGACAATTTCCACTGGCTCCCTACGCCCAATAGGGCTACCCTTTTGTTATGGGCCTTTTACTATTGCTCAAATGGGTTACTGCCACCTGCTGAAAAAAAAACTCCTTCTAAGAGATCAAAGCTACTCACCTATTTCCAACCAAGATGATATCCTCATGCAAAAAACACCACCAAGATTTAAACCAGCAAGGAGATTTCCAAGAAAGCTGCACACTAGTCAACAGCATAATTTCAGCTGTCTTAGCATGAAAAAATGAAATGAGAAATAAGGGCCAGTAACTCTGCAAGTTTTAGTAAATTCAGTTAGTGGCTAGTACACTGCCTAGATGCCAACAAAGAAACAACAGCCTGAAAGAAAACAATCTCGAACCCATGGAGAGAGAACACTGACTACGAACAATCCTGCAGTTGTTCAGCAAAAAGCAGTTTAAATGCCAACTTTGAATCAAGACGATAGTTTCCAGTAATTTAGAAGAAAAAATAAATCAAATGTACTCCCAGCTGATTAAAATAAACAATGAAGAAGTGCATCAACTCAAATAAAAAGATTGGAAAAAATGGAAGAAGCTTTTAGCTGCTATTCAGATAAACTGAAACTGCAAAAATCAGTGGTCAAAATGAATATGACACTGGTCAAGATGAGATGTTTTAAAAATGGCAGAGTTAAAGGACACAGAACATTGATACAACTTGAAATTTTCTGTTGTACTGAAAAAACTGGTAGGAACTGACTGTATTACCTTTATGAAAACATAGATAAGCAACTGGACTGGTATTCCACAGCAAAATGCATTAAATGAAAGATACATCGTATGTATGCTCCAATCCTGGCCATGAGAAAACAGCCAAGACCTGTGTTAGTAAAGATGCACTCATACCAGTAGAAAGAGTTGATCCTGACATGGCAGAAGAGTAAAGTATTAAAATCTGGAGATAGTACAGTACACCAGGCATAAGAGAAGCAAATTTATCACAACAATCAAGGAACGAAATAGGCAGGTGTTTGATTCAAGCTGCTGTACCCAGCTATCTTCAGACTATATTCTCCTGGAGGATCAAGAGTAGTTTTTCTGATGTAGAACATGCTAAGGAGGAAATACAAAACTTTGTTCAACAAAGGTTGAGCCATCAGACAGAAGGGGATTCTGTTTATCATTCTTCTGATGAAACAGCTCATAGAGAGACTTTGGCAGTGAAACCTTTTCCACTGTTCCAAAGGAAAATACTTCAGAGACAGAAAAAAGCACACGAGCTGACTAGAAGAATCAGGAATACCTTGGATTTGAACTGGAGCCTAGGGTTAGGAGATGGAGATAAACAGGAAAACTAGCAACACTGAAATTAATATATAAATGGGAGACTATAAAGCATCAATCACATTTGTGAAATATGGTTTTGCAAATAAAAAGTGGAAAGCATGGACTTTTGCTGACTTTGTTAAACTTGTAAGGGACTGGAACACAAACACTCCACTTTATGTCATTAATGTTTGGAAGGACAGTGAATGGAAGTTGGGGACAGTAACTGTAAGAACAATTCCTGTTCTTAACAGTATTTTCAACATTTTATGATATAAATTACATGTTATACAGTAAAGCATTTTCAGTTATTGTATGTGACAAAGATAATAAATTAAGAAAGTGCCTTTTTTCTCTCTTTTATTTTTAAGAAATATAAACATTACAATGTAAAAAGAGATGAAATGCTGGACAAAAGTATGTTTAAACATGCTGCAATCTTAAATTGTTGAGGTGGGGCATGAGGTGTAAAATTGCACAAATTACAACATATGTAGCAGAGTCAATATGTTCTCTCTTACTTTTGCATAGGTAAATATCGGGATTAAGGCTCTTGGCTTAATCTAATATATATAAGCAAGTAAATAAGAGGAACATGAATGTAATGAAAGTTTTCTTTTAGCAAATAAGTGTTCAGTTTACGTTGAGAGGCTTGATGGATGAGGGCAGCTGCACATTTTGTGTTTGTGTTTCCATGGAGAAAAGCTGACTAGAGGAGCAGGTAATAAAAGCCAGAGCACTTTTTAAAGGCTAATGTTCCCTAAAAGCATACAAACTGTTTTTTCACATCTGGGAGGAGAACGAAGATAAAAACAAGAACAGACAGCAATGAGTTTAGGCACGAGCACAGGCTGTAACATATATCTTAACATGGATAACCTTAATGTTAGTTTCAGTAATGCCTTTCTCTGCAGCTGTCAATTTGGGACAACTGTTCCTACCAGGAGGGTTAAAAATCATTATCTGAAGATGTATATAATGTTTAGTGTTTTTGTTAAGTTAATTTATGATGTGTTCTGGGGTGTGTCTTTTTTCAAACCTTGCAAAATGTGACACAGGTTCAAATGGAGTTGACAAGAAATAACTGTATAAAAGATCAGCCTATCAAACATTAATGGGTACATGTAACACAAAAGCTGAAAAAAAGACATTTAAAAAGCTTGTCATTTATAACTGATGGGAACAATAACTTAAGCTAATGACTACACTAAGCATATTATTTTGGAATGTGAATGGCCTCATAGGTATAGGCAAAAAGGTAATATTGAATTATAAGAAATGCAGAGTGCAAACAGCAGTGCTACAGAAGACACATTTGGAAAGTAGTGAGCATGTGAATTTTATAAAGAAAGGATTTCCTAATGATTATTCAGCCGAATATCAGGGACAAAGAAAAAGGGGAATAAGCTGTGGTGGCTCTAATACCTAAACAGGAGATCCAATAGTGATACAATAGGAAAAATGATAGTAATGGTAGATTTGTAGTAGTAAGGGGCTATTGGCATGGGAAGAGGATTACACTGACATGTATTTATATTCCTCTAAAAGTGTTACTCTGGAGCTTAATACATTTTTGGGAGAAAAGATCAGTTTTCAGCAGGGAATATTAGTTATACGTGGGGGCTGGAACTATTTGCTACACTGTAGCGGTATTAGGGGACCAAGAAGGGAAAATATAAAAAGGCTAGACTTCTAAAAGGCACTTGTGAAAATATTTGGTATGGAAGACATTAATTCATTAGTAGGAACTCAGACAGAATTTACATATTAGTCCCAAGATACAATAACTGGGCTGGACTAAACAGAAATTATTTCACAAGAACGTGTATTTAATTGAAAGCTTTGACACACATCAAATAACTATTTAAGATCATGCACCAATAACAAATAAGAAAACAAATGCAGGGTAATGAGACACTGACACTTCATAACCTACTTGTTACAAATAGAGAATTTGTGGAATGGGTAGTGGAAATTAGAGAAGATAACTTCCCAGTTATAGCTAGTGAATGGGATAAAACTGAAAATGGAGTTTCAAATTAGGGTAAAAAAAGAGATATGGACAAGACATAAGAATTATTTAGAAGGGCTGACAAATGTTAAAGCACTGCAGAATAAGGCAAATCCCAAAGAACAAGAAGAGGTGCAATTGCAGAATGCTAACGAGAAAATAAGGGAGTATCTGGATATTATGCATGAGTTTAGAAAGATTGCTGTTAAGCATCTGTTTTTGATAACTCCAAAGTACAAAAACTCTTATCACAATGACTAAGGCAACAGAAAGTAGAAAGGGATGTTGCCAAACTTAAGGAGCCTATAACAAGAAAAATAAACAGAGATCCTGTAAAGTTATTAGAGAGATTTTGGAAATTTTATGAAAATTTGTATAAAGGAGAGGAATGTGGAAATCCTGAAACAGCACAAATGGAAATATTTGTGGAAAACTTATGTATGCCACAGCTAGACGTAGATGAGCCTCAACAATTAACAGTTAAGACAGGAGAAGATGAGAGAAAAATGGTAACATCTACTCATGGAGACCTTCCTGCAAATTGATTGTATGGTACTCTTGAGGAAGTCTGAAAGCTAGGAGGGAAGAAAGTAATGAAGATCGGGAAGAACAGTATTTTAAAAGAAAGGGAAGTATCAACATCCTGGAAGAAAGCTGTGGTGCCTGTAATATCTGAAGATTTTAAATACCCATCAGACCCAGCTTCATGTAAGCCTTTTTCAATTTTAAATCATGGTTATAAGGGGTTTCTGTCTATAATAACTAAAAGAATGTCAAAGATGTTGCCAAGATTGATGGATAATGATCAATGTGGTTTTGTGGAGGGGTGACAAACATTTGATAACATTAATAGAACAATGATAGTCCGTGTGGAAGCAGAATTTAAGAGAATGCTTCTATTGGTGGGTCTTGAACAGAAAGTATTCAACAGATTAAGCTGAGATTTTATGAGGTGGGCAATAGAAGTATTTGCATTCTTGACACAATAAGGTTAATTAGGAGGACATATAAAGGACGGGGGGCAAGAATTACAGTTGGAAGGCTCCTCTCTGATACGTTGTGTCAAAACAGAGGAACCAGGCATGGGCGGCCTCTTTTCCCTTTATTTGCATTTCATTTAGAGCCACTGGCAAAGAAACTAACGGACTCAGAAATTCAAGGATTTAAATGGTATGGTAATCAAGAAAAGATGGCTTTATTTGCAGATGACATTATTTTGTACCTGATAAAACCTTAAAAGGACATTTCAGTGGCGTAGAACATTCTGAGACAGTTTCAAGTTTTTTCAGGATATAAAATTAATGAAGACAAACAAAAGGGTACAGCTACAAACTATGTACCCATGCATCAATTAGTCCAACAATAACCATACTTATGGAAACACAAAAAATGAAAAACTTAGGAATATGGCTTAAAACATACTCTGTTATGGCAACTAAGGATATGTATGGAGAAACTAAACAAAATATAATACAAAAACTGAGAAACTGGAAGCTCTTCTTAATGGATATGGATAGCAATGTACAAGCAGTTTTATATGTAGGCCATGCATGTTTTTATCAACCAGAACAAAAGTTGTGGACAGTAGTTAATAAAGAGTTTAAAGATTTTATCTGGGAGGGGAAGAGGGCAAGGGTTAGGTTAGATAAGTTGGTCCTTCCAACAGAACGAGGTGGTTTAGGATTACCAGATTTGAAGGGATATTTTAGAGCTACACAGTTAGGTTCATATACATAACAGAAGCGAAAGCTATGTGGAAAATGATGATGATGAAGGAAGGGGGAAAAGTCAAGAAATAAGCAGAGAGTGGGATTTTGGGTGCAGACTGTTAAGGAGAATAACAGCTATACAGAATATTATATTCATAAAGTAGCAGAAAGTTTTCTAAGAATTATGCCAGCAGAAGAATGGAGAAATAAGGTTCTGCTGATATGGATAACTGCAAATAGGAATACAAAGAAGAAGCAAGAGGGGCTGGAATTTACTGCAGAAAACTGACAAAAGTACCAAGGTATTAGGGGCAAATAGACAATGAAAGGTAATAAAATGGGAAAAGCCAAGAAGAATTTTGAACTGCAGGTTAGAAGAGTACAAAACAGGGGAATCCTACGTGAAAGACCTGCTCTGGTAAGAGTTTTTAGTTGAATCTAGAACAGAAGCTGCTGTTAAAAATGGGATAATTAGAAGGGTATATAAAATATTGCACAATAACTAAAAGAATCAGAGGAGGTTAGAAAAGACTGGGATGAGAGACTGGATAAGCAATGCAAAAGGAAACAATGGGAGGATATATGCATGGCTCCCAAATATGTAACAAAGTCTAGAAGATTTAGGATTTTTGCTTGTGTCTGCATGGGTACTTTTATATGCCAAAAAGATTCCAAAAAGGTTTTCCTCAGCCAGGTGGCAAATGTTGTAGGGGTAGTGGGGAAAAAAGAGGCAACCGGAAACATATATTGTGGGAGTGTAATAAGTTGGCTGACTTTAAAAATTCTCTAGAGAATACTCTGTCAGAAATATTAGTTGAGCAAATGGGTGTAACTAAAATTATTTTCTGAGCTGGAATATAGGATCTGAATTGCCTAAACATAGTCAGGTCCTCTTAAGCTTAATTCTGGTAGCCAACAAAAAAAAAATCAGTTACTAGAGCAAAGTCTAAACCATCTATATTTGAAGTAGTGAATATTGTAACAAAGATAAAATAACAGGAAGTGGGATCTTGAGAAAAGAGTAGGAGCAAATCACATACAAAAAATGGAAACGGTGGGAACAATACATGCAGAATAAGGTTTTAGGGAGCCGTGAGGTTTAAGGGAAGGCAGAAAATGCTCAATTCATGTAAAGTTGGATTGATGACAACTGTAAAAAATAACTTATGTGAAGTATAATGTTTGTGACTGTAAACATGCTAATAAGGGTGTTTTATTTTATATAAATGTATGTTTTCCTATATCTCAAGTGATAACTCAATAAAGGTTAAAAAAAAAAGATGAAGCAGCAGCTGGGGAAAATCTTTTCTAGAACAGGCCCTGATGTTTGGAATCACTTACCAAATAAAGCCCGCATTAATAATACCTTTGACACATTTTAGAACTCTTTGGAAGAACTCCTCTATAAGGAATCTATATGCTTTTGCTTCAGAAATACAGGCTAACTAAATGTTCTTGTTATACGCATTAACGTTTTGATACAAGGCATTGCACAGCTTTCCACTAACCTATATAAAGGTGTACAGAGAAATGCATATATTGCATATAGTGCATTCCTTATACCAGCTTCTTGCATATAGTGTCCATTAATCATAACTTCTCAACTAAGTGCACTTATTTTAACATTACCTCTACATAAACATGGACATCTTTTATATCCACCCTGAACTCTAATGTGCGACTTGTATATATGAATGGCTTGGGTGTATGCCAAACAATCAAATGGTTAATTCCCCAAACATCTATTCATTGAGACAAATAGAGTGAATGTTTCTTTAAGCGAACATGCAATTTAATAAAATTTAAATCACCAAATATACATAGCTGGCCAACACTGTGAGCATGAGAATAACCCGGTGATAGAATAAACAAAAGAACAAAGCACTCTCTATATTCATCACACATGATATACACATACTACACTACTGAACTATATCATAGTACCCACAAACGTATAGGACTACTGAAAATACATTACATCTGCAACTGAGCAAAAAATAAAAGGAAAACACCACCTTAAAAGTGAAATTCCATCTAGATCAATGCATATTGCCGTACAAATAACATATGTTTAATAATGCATAATGAGCAAATAAAGATACACCTTTATCACATATTACATTTTTGTATATACAGAACACGCTGAGACGTATAATTAGATATTTGGTAAGATAATACATACAAGATTGTTTTCTACAGTATGTCTTCACTACATTTTGACGTAATGATGTGGTAGGTACCTTTCTTCTAGAAGCTGACCAACAAATGTCATTTGATATTTTAATTTTCACTTAAAAGAGACATCTGCTTAAAGAAACATCTGCTCTATTCGCCTGGACAAATTGAGGTTCGGAGAATTAACCATTCAATTATTTGATGGACCCGAATGGCTTATTTTGCACATCTGCCTTATGTCCAGGTTGTGACTGAAAGGCATCAACTGACCAGCTCCCTTACAATGTAAATACATTAAAAAATACAAACAAAATAAATGCTGGCTCACAGGCAGGACTCAAAAAGTCAGGATTGGTGATATCACCTCCACTACGACACTGGTCACCAGCGGGGTTCCTCAGGGCTCCTTGCTGGGCCTGCTATTTGGCATCTTCTTTTCAGAGGTAAAGGCAAACATCAAAGGTCTTTGAATGACCAAGTTTGCAGATGAATGCAAATTGGGCGCTATCAAAAATTGCCCCCATGACACAAATATCTTGCAAGACAGTCTAACACAGACAGACAAATTACTGGTGCAAAAGTTACAGACTAAAACTGAATGCCAAGAAATGCACTGCAGTGTCTTTTGGGAAAACTATCCCCCAGGCTAATTACTCCATTGATAAGTCAACCTTAGCAGATGACCCAGTAGTCAGGGAACTAGGAACATATGTGGACAGTAATCTGGCCAAGGTAGTAAGAAAATCATTGTCTACTTCCCTTAGAATCCAGATCCATGAAAGTCATAGTGCTACTTTATTCGGCCCTTATTAGACCCATCACTGAGTATAATGCCCCTATCGACATGTACCTAACAAGACATACAACAGTTGGAATGCCCACAAAGGTTCCTTACCAGGAGAATCCAGGGTATAAACATATTGTTCTCTACAGATTGCCTTAAAGCTCTATTGCTATACTGTAGCTTCTACAGGTTACTGAGATGCCATCTATGCTGGCATACAAGGCATCTAGGATCTAGCTCTGATGGATGTTTTGCACATCCACAAAACAAACAACATCAGATCTACTACGTCTAAGGACTTAAATCTTGTTTTTAACATAAATAAGACACACTGGTAATACAAGTCTCAGAGGATTCCTATGCTCTGGAACAGGGTCCCCATCCATTTGAAGCAGAGTCCATCCTTAACTCTATTTAAGTATAACTTTGACTAATAGATGGGAAACTGGAAATTTATCTTGTCTGGCCCTCATGCCTCGGACATAGAGATGCAGACAGTAATGCCCAAACTAATATACCACCCCCCCCGACAAACACATAACCTGTAGAAATTTCCTAACATACACCCTTCTAATAAGTGCCCATGACACATAGGGACACAACTGGGTTGGATTGGACAGCTAGACTTATAAATGCCCTGGTGGTCATTAGCCTAGTATGACTACGAACTTATGAACTGATTTTGCAGAACAGCCCTGACTTTGCCAAATATTTTTGCCCTGTTACTTGCACAATGTTTGATTTGCTGGAAGATCACTGAGAATTACAGTCAGTCAATAATTGCATACATTAGATTTTAATTCTTGTTATTATTCAGAAAAGGTACACTGACAAAACCTGTTTTTCTATTAACTTTCTAAGTTTGTTTGTGTCTTTCGGCTTTTCCCGGTTAGGGGTCGCCACAGCGGAACTCCAGTCCAGTAATGAACTTTCTAAGTGAATTAGGGTAATATTTTAAAATTTTCCCTGATTTTCAGCCTTTGTCTCCCATAATATTTAGATTTTCCCAGAATTCTTGAGCAAAGAACTTGAGAGGTATGCCCACCTTACAGTCAGTGGCCTTCACCAGGCCTCAACTGCAGGTGTAGTTGAGCACTCAACTACCCCCCCCCCAAAAAAAATGCATAAAACCATTCTCCTGAGTGCCTGACTTGATAATCAAATTTGGGTAACTTGGGCCAAAGTCAGGGCTACATCCTTTTATGCCATTCTGAGAAGGCTATATAGGATCATAGGAATTTACTAGGCTATTAGCTCTGAGGCCCTTACAAGCCTAGCCAAGAATTTAGCCCATGTTCTGACTAGTCAGAACCCGATGCCCCTGTCCAGCAGGGAGACAGGTGGAAACCCAGGGGTGTATTTTCTGTTCCCCATCCAGTTATCCAGGTTGTGCATAAAAAGGGTTAATGAGGTACTCTGCTTGATGTGGAGTGGGAGTCTATTCCACAGAAGGGGAAGTCTCTGGGACATAAATCTGTCTCGCCAGCAAGTCCTACTGATGTCACAGACCAGGTTGAGGTTGCGTGTGCGGGTTACTCAAGTGGAGCTTGCCTTAAGGATATACAGCAGTCCTATAAAGGCGGGGTCTGAGATTGCCTTGTATGCCAGACAGAGGTAGCCTCTGACGAGTCTGTAGGAGACTGAGTAGAGGGACAGGGTCTTTAGCCTATCAGTGTAGGGTAGATGTTTGAGGCCTTGGATTCGCCTGGTGAGGAACCTCTGTGGTCTCTTCAGTTGCTGCATGTGCTTTGTGAGGTACAAGCCAAAAGAGGCATTGTACTCAATAATGGGTCTTATAAGGGAAGAATACAGGGATGTTATGATCACTTTGTCCCTGGATGAGATACCCTTACTAATGGGGTGGAGCATGTAAAAAGCTTTCCATACAACTCAGGCAATATGGTGATCAATAGTTAGTTTGCTATTAACCCAAGTGCCCAAGTCCCTCACAACTGATATCCTGCTTAGAACCTTGTTATTAATCTGAGAATTTGTGGAAATGTCACTCTTCCCAAAGGGGATGATGATGCATTTTTTGGCATTCAGTTTGAGGCCATGTTTCTGGCACCAGTCATTTGTCTGGGTGAGACCCTCTTGGAGGATATCCACATCACTAGGGGAATTGATGACAGTGTCAAGCTTGCAGTCATCTGCAAACTTGATTAGCCATAGCCTACCGGTTTTGGCCTGCACCTCATAATAGTATATCCCAAACAACAAAGGCCCCAAGACTGATCCCTGGGGTACACTGCTCATTATGGGTCGACTGCTTGAGGTGGCTTCCCCTATTTTCAGTAGTTGGGTTCTATCAGTGAGCCAGTTTGCTACCCATCTGGTAACATTTGGATTAATGCCTAGTTGAGAGAGTTTATGTATTATACCGGAGTGGGGAATAGTATTGAAGGCTTTGGCCAAATAAAGGTAGCCGGTGTGCACCTTCTTCCTCTCGTCCATGGCTTTGGGGTCTCAAAGTATTCAACCAAATTTAACAGGCATGACCTTGCCATGATCAAACTGAACTGTGTGGGATCGAGTGTTTGGAGGTTGCCAATGTCCTTGTTAATAAGGTCCATGATAATCTGCTCCATGGCCTTGGAGATCAGGCTAGTTAGGCTGATGGGTTTATAACTTCCTGGATTGGTGGACGCTCCATATTTGTTCAAAGGAATAACAGTGGCTGTCCTCACTTGGCCGACATGAACAAATATTTAGGCTTCGGTTGAATAAGGTGCCTAATGGTGCTGCAAGTTCCTGCCTGAGTTCATGAAGGATGCAGCCTGGGATGTTATAGGGTCCAATAGAGGCTGTATTTTTTGCCTTTGAGAGGACAGTGATGACTTGCGCCCTAAAGACAAGGAGGGGGTGGTGGTGCCGGGGATGTCCTGATTTACTGATGGAGTGGACAGAGGGGTGAAGTTTTCACTGAACTGGTCTGCCAGCAGGTTGGCTATATCTATGGCGATTGTGTATGTGCTGTCCTTGACCACCAGTTCTGAGCAGATGTGGGTGCTTCCCTTGAGACTGTGGACATAGGTGAAGAAAGCCTTGTGATTGTCTTTAGTAGTTGTCGCCAGTTTGGACTCAAAGTTTGCTTTGGAGGATTTCACTAGTGCTCTTATTTGCTTGTTCAGGCTAAGAAGAAATGGTTTCCAGTTAGGCACCTGCTCCTCCTTGATCTTGGACAGCAATTTTTTCCTTTTATTATAGAGTTTATTTATTGCAGATGTCCACCACACAGATTTACTCTTCCTTGAGGAGGAGGATTTTGTCCTGTTGGGTATTCCTGAATCCATGCAGCTATATAAACACTTGTATAGTACTTTTGTGTAGGTTTGGACATATGTGCCAGTTCCTATGGAGGGGAGGGGTCTGTGAAGCTATTTATACCTTCCCTCAGGAGGCTGTAAACAGCTTTGGAGAACTGTGGGGGGGGGGTCAGGGGAGATGGTGACTTCGAAAGTGTCCATTTTGTGGTCAGATCTAACCAGGAAGGATTACACTATAGGGATGCTGCAGTGGTTACTCATGTTGGTTAATATCAAGTTCATGACAGTTTCACCTCGTGGGGGTGTTGACCAGCTGATGCAAGACATTTGCATTGACGAAATGAAGGAATCTCTGAGTATTTGTGTTTTGGCAGGAGTAGTTCTTCCAATCTATGGTTGGATAGTTAAAGTCGCCCAGGATCAGGGTAAAGGGTTGAATCTGGATAGATTCAAAGAGGTCCCCAATGGTGGAGTGGGCATCTTCAGTCAAAGTTGCGGGTCTGTAGCTAGCGATGATTTGAATAAGGGTCCTGTCAATGGTTGTTAACTGCACCTGGAGTGTCTCTTGTGCATCATACTGTCTGACCAGCCTGGAGGTGTGTATGCTTTTATATATATTGCAACTCCACCTCCTTTTGTTTTGCTGCCCACAGTTTGGGGTCTGAATGCATGGTAGGATGAGTAACCTGGTATGGCTGGGGTACTCTCCACAGCTTTGAACCAGGTTTCTGTGACTATATAACTATCTGCTGCACAGCTGGGTCGCTCCTTAGAAATATCAATGGAAAAATGCAGTTTGTGGATGTGGCTGCTGTGACATTAGATACAATCTGGCTATGTAAGCTGGAATGTTCATTTTAACATTTGCTGTGGACTTCTTGAGTTATGCTGTCCATTTCACCGGGTAGGTATAATAAAATACTGCCAGGAAATCTGCAAAAAACAACATTTTTATATAGGATACTTTTAGGTTAGGAATTTTGTGAAGGCTTTTCTGGCTGTGTAGAACTAGCAGTAGTTACTGTGATGATTAGTTATGCTCTATTTATATGAGCTCACTAGAGATGAATATTAATGAGCAACATATCCTACGACTCTCAGAATTCTGAGTTGCAGGATTTGTGGCATCCTCTGAATGATGGGGTTTGGTTCTGAAAACCCTAGTGCAATTACTTAATTTTCCATTCCAGAAAACCAAATTATAATTTTTAGCTTTGTCATCTAGTATCCCAGGCCACTGTCTCAAGAAGCTGAATGTAAACTATAAAATAGTCTAGGACACATCATTATTGGAATATTTTAACACTTTGATGAAAAATGCTTTCAACTCAGTCCCATCAGACATAAAGCAACTTAATCTAGAGCAGCTCATGTAAACACAGTTAATGATGCAGCAGATATAAAATATGCAATGCAGACAAGCAAAATAAATCAATAAAAACTACTAATTTAGCATTGCAGCAAGGAACTTTTCCCCATAGCTCCTGTTGTAATTCTGAATACATATAGGCGCAAAGTATAGGGAACATCAAGCTGTGATACAAAATATTGAGAGTTCTATATCAAAAAGAATATAAAATCACATTTACAATGAAAAAATGAATACATTTTCACTCAAAGAACACTGGAAACGCACTTCCTTTCCCTCTGTTTTAAGGCATACTTATATTCAGTTTGGACTACATCTCTGAATCTGGCTATCTAACTGCAGTAACTGTGTCAACATCTCTTGCAATTCATTTCTGATCATAGTAGCATTCACTTTGCTAGACAAGCATATGCAAAAGATGCAGGTGCTTTTCAGTTTACTACATAATTTAAAGTAAACCTGACTGAAGTTTGCCTGCCTGAATACTGAAATATGTTAAACTATACCAAGAAAAAAACATAATAAAACAAGCACAAATAGCTCAGTCTTTACAGAAAAACTTATTCTGTAATGTAACAAAAGGCAAGTGATGCTCATCTGGTGACCAAGAATGGAAAGTTATGAATGCACACTATAAATGGCTAATAAAGGTTTAAAACTGTTTTTTTTCCCCAGAAATTGTACTCAGAAAGATACAGTATAACATAAAATCACAAAATTGTTTTTTAGCTTTCGTCCTGAAGAAGACTGGTACCTCAAATGCCAATGTTTAACATTTTCCATTTATAACATATATTTTCATAAACTATTTTGTTTGTAACTCTAGAATACCATGGCTATGTGGCACTGGGGAGTTAAGGCATGCCTAGCATGAGTATTTCGCCCAATGGGCTTCACACTTGAGACCAAACCTTACCAGGTATAAAACCTACTGTTATACACAGCCCTCTTGGACATTAACAGTAACTACCTACATGGCTCTTCTACTGCAACCAGTTATTACAGTGACCGATCACACCATTTGTCATTGAATTGTGCCAGAATAGTATAACTGTGCAAAGTGCATAACATTCTACCATCAAGAGCAGCAGCGAGTGGAAAAAATATAAATGATGCTCATCTCTTATCTCCTGAAGCAGACAAATCATGTGTCACTATGAAATATGCAAAATATTTCTAAGCCTTTCTTCTCGTCTAATGTGACTCAAATACAAAGCCATTCGTCTCTGACAAAGAACAGTAATGCTGATACACAGATACTTCAGGAATATTAAGGTGCTGGGTAGTGAAAAAATGTAATAGCTGATGCAACTGTTTTTTTTTTCTTCCTCTTCTGCTTTATTCTTACAATCTACCCCAGTGTCCTTATCGATAACTGGGTCTATCAGCCTCTTCTACTGCTGCTGGACAATGTCCATTCTAAGGCTAGGACCAGCACAGAATCTCAAGGGATCCAGGAGGGTCATACCACAAACTGCTTCCACCAGATGATTTTTTTTTTCCATTTATGACCTAGCCAAAAGCTTCAACCACTGCAATCCAACTCCAGTACCAACTACATCCAAAGTCCTAGTCCAAACGGAGGCACAAAAACATCAGCTGCTGCATCCCACTCAGCACCAGAAACATTTTTCCCTGTCCACCAGGGAACAACAAGGTACCACATCTCCACACCAGAAACCAGCAATACATAAATCAATCTACAGATGTACTAAAGCAGCCATCTGCAGGCCCTAACGGTCATGACCACACCACAGTCTTGTCCTCCTCAATTCACCGGTCACTCTATAAATGACACAGATCCAAAATCCGGCATTATTTCCAGCTCAGCTCCAGTTTGGAACCTGCTACATCCAAGGGCTACTCCTGTCTATAGACTGTACCTCCCCTATAGAGAATGCCTAGACAAACTCCCTCACCCCAGGATAGGCACACTCATTTCTCTGTGCTAGTGCCACAGACATCCGAGCTGTTAAGCATACTAAGAGTGGCTGGACTATAAATAGGGCTATATCCCTCTATGCCAATGCTGCTGGCCTAAATGCAACTGATTTTGATTATAACTAAGCTTTGAAAATGTATTAATAAAATGAAGGAGAGTGATAAATATACAACATATCCAACATTGTTAAATAGAAGCCAGCAGGCATGAATTTAATGTCTTACTGTGACAATAAGTATGCATTACCCAACTGATGATGGTGGGAAAGCACTAAAATTACATAACCTCTGTACTCTACAACAAACATGATGGAACAAAGGTTCAGTTCAGTATTCTGAAAAATCAGCAGACATGCTTAAAAAAAAAACTATGCACAGAATATCACAAGTTACTAAAAATATCAATGACATTTGAAAGAAAAGTAGCACAATAAACCTCTTCACCAAAGTCCACTAGAATAGCATGCTTATATGAAATCCACTCACATTCTTTTTGAAGTGAAGATTCTGAGAGAATGTGTTCTATCTCCTGATGTTTGAGGCAAAGTATGTAATTACATTCATTAGGATATGGTTAGCCACACTGCTACACATATATAATGAGTGTAAATGACCATCAACATTCCAGGGAACTAACACTGCAATATGCTACAAACAATTAATCCTGAACAGCACACATGAATATTCAAGAAAACAAAACAACTCTGAGTATATAGTGATGAAAGAACCAAACCCAGATATGGAATACAAATCCACAATCCAAATAAACTCAGTACACGGCAAACAGCTTCTGTACACAAGTCCCTTTAATTCAGTTGAAAAACTTGGTAAAACACTTTAAAAAATACCACTAAATAAAAGCTGAATGGTTTAGCTCATTTGTCTGTTAATTCGACAGCTTCAGAACCGCTAGCTACTAACACAGTAACCTTAAAATAGGCTTTCAAAAACACACACCCCTCAAAAATAACTAATCAAAACTAATATTCAAAGACAAAGTACATACAGCCTATTAAAAATCTTCTAACAGTAATATAACCAATGATCATGATGCATACATATGTGTACGTGGAAGCCGCTTGCCGTGTACTGAGTTTGAGTAGATAGTGATGAATTTTCTAACCAGCAGTGGTCCTGTGGTAGATCTATGGGAAAATAAATCCTGTGGCAGCCATTGTAAACTCAATGCAGGAAGCAGCCACTTCGGTCCCACTCATACAATATGCAAATCTGCATGTATTCAGTTTGAGAGGGCATGGTTAAGTGTGTCAGTAACTGGGAATCTACCTAATGAGACATAATGTTTTTATGTACAGGGTCCTTAGAGACAGACTAAAACTTTCATCACCCTGAAAGTGCTAGCTCTGTTTCTGAACTACCAGTGAACTATTTTAGTTACAAACAATTCAGAACTCACTTAGCCCACCCCCAAAAATGTGGGTATAACATTCATTTACCAGTTACCCACTAAATCCATTGCAGGATCACAGGGCAGTAAGAGAATACCCCATAATAAAATGAGAACAAAGCACAGCTATTCACAATGTCAGGGTGCCAATCTAGCATAGGAAGCGCGCGCGCGCACACACACACACACACACACACACACCTCTGAACAATTTAGGGGTTATCCAGTTCATCTACTTTGGGATGTGGCAGAAAGCTGCAGAACCCAATGAAAACCTGTGTGGACACAAAGAGGACATGCAGACTCTATATTTGAGAACAAGCATAATGACTCTGTCACTTAGCTACCCTAACACATAACATTTCAGAGTAAGTCTTACTTTTCTTTCTTTGATGAACTTTCCTTATCCAGTTGGTCAAAAGTTACCAAAGAGACAACAATAAGAAGGTGTACATTTCCTGCTGAATATATTCTGCATGACAAACACATTCTCCTTGATGACAGTGGTGAAGGGTGTACTACCACCCTCACCTCATGATGCTGGAACAGGCCAGGTTTGATTAGTGACTGTGTGCCTGAGTTTTAGCTGAGGGGATGAGGACTGAAAAGCATGAAGACAGCTCTCTTCTTCTGTTGTGTGTCAAGGAGAGTCCCCTGCCACAGAAGCATCATATGGCTGAAGCTAGGGATTAGCAGTGGGCAGAGATTGATGAAGCCAGTATGCTAGGTACGGGTTGCTAGAAAACAGCATGGGTGCAGTATGCTTGGCATGTAGCAGCAAATACCAAACATCAAAGGCATAGCCAGGATATCTGGAATTGTATACTATCTTAGAGAATTTAGCCCCCTTCCTCACAAGCACAACTCCCACGAAAACTGAAATTACATGTTTAAACAAAAATGCAGGCAATCAAGCTTTTTGAAAAAGAAATCCATTTAATAAAATACATAAACAGAACCCATAGTAAATATGCCTTACACTTAAATTCTAGTACATGTCTTTTAACAACACAAACACATTTTTAAAATGTATCTATAGTGGTGTATATGCTGTGTACCTGACTAAACTCATGCCAAAAATGTCTACATGTATGGTACACTGCATATCTTCCTGGATTAGAATGAAGTTAGGTCATCAAAAAATAAATAAAAAAAATGAAAAACCCAGATCATCTTCAGTGAATGCTGCAATTCCTTTTTCTTAAAATGAGAAAGGTATAATACTGAAAGGAAGCCATGGCAAAAATGCATTTGTACTCTGTAAATGAAGTAAGTATGTAACACTTACATACAGTTGAACTAAGAGACTTAATGGAATAAAGCAGTCAATCCTAGAACAGCTTCATATTCACCAACAAGGACATTTTACTATGATAAGAAACTGTACAAGAACAAGCTACTGAACTCTGTATCCTTTTGTGATCTTCAAAAGTCTACCTTCTCTAACCCATGTGTGAAAACCTTTGTACTCTGGACTGTTGGTTAAATGAAATTTCTGCTTTTATCACACTTATACATATGCTCATGCTAACAGGATTCTAGTCCTATATCATACCAAAACAAAATATCACTGCAGTACACAAAATCTGCTGTACTGATGGCATATCCTAGCCTGCAGATGAGACATTAAACAGAGAATACTAATCTTGCACCAATGCCCCAGACAACCAACCCCACAAAGTCCTACAAATTGCAGCAAAATCCATTGCCTACCCTATCAGCATACTCATTATCAGATCTATCAAAGAGTCTTATGTATCTAATATCTGGAAAAAGGCATATATTTTCCCCTTACATAAATGCGGAAACAGCACAGACATTTCTAACTTTTGACCTATTGCAATCCTCTCACCAATATCAAAAATTTTGGAAAAGTGCATCCACATTCACCTACTCGATCATCTGCTTCAAAACCAAATCCTATCCCCCTCTCAGTATGGCTTCAGGCCGAGCCACAGTACCACAGCTGCCCTCATCTCCTTCTTGGACACAAGAAACAGAGCTTGAGATGCAGGTAAAATTGTTTCTTCTCTACTTCTTGATCTCTTCAAGGCCTTTGATACTGTTTCCCATCCTCTTCTTTGCACAAAACTCTCTAACCTAAGCCTCACAGCCCTCACTCTAACCTGGTTCACAAGCTACCTCACAAACAAACAATCAACCAAATGGCAACTTTCTTTCTCTCTCTCCATTCCACAAGGCTCCATTGTAGGCCCCCTTCTTTTCAGCATCTTTATAAACAACTTTCATAAAGCCCATACTCAAGGTTCTATAATCCAATACACTGAGGACTCAACTATCATCTGAACTGCTAACTCCACATCTGAGCTACTACACATCACCCAAAATGCCCTCACAACCACCGAATCCTGGATGACCAACAATCATCTCGGCCTAAACCCCAGCAAAACTAAACTTGTATTTTTCACCCCTAAGAAAAATATTTCTCTAAATAAAAATGAATTCTCCATGTAGGCCCAAAATAAAACCATCACAGAGTTAGTCTCACATACAAAACTACTAGGCGTAATAATGAAAACGTAACATTTGACCTACACATACATAGCATTAAAAAAACACACCAAAAACTTGGTATGCTCTACATTCACAAACAATTCCTCAACCACTCCAGCAAACAAACCCTGACCTCAACCTTTCTACTACCCTCCCTCTTATATGGAGCCCCTCTCCTTAACAATATTCAGTCTTCATTTAAATACAAACATAAGATATGCTACAAAAAAATTCACAACCAATGCAAAATATGCTTCCCACCACTGTTTCTCACTACACCTTCTAGACTGGCACAAATTTCCACGCTATCTTTCCTAACTGCAATTAATCACAGCACATAAAATCATCTTCAAGCCAGCAAACCGCCCTGCCCTTTCCACTCTTCTTTCCCACTGCCACCCTAACAGGCACCTCAGATTTGAAAACCAGCAACTCCTGAAAGTAGAAAAAACAAACTTATTTGCTGGCTGGATACTTTACTCCGTTACCACTACCAAATTGTGGAACACTTTTTCACCACCAATCAGGACCACTGGCAAGCCATTTAGCTTAAAAAAAACCCTGAAGCAACACCTTTCCTTCTTATGGCAATGTACACGCACCAGTACTTCATCTCTCAAAGCCTGACTGGCTCTTTCATCTATTCTTCTCACATTCTATTACCCCTCTGTACATCACAACCTTCTATCTGCAAACTTCTGCTTTTGTTCTTTTGTTCCGCTGAAACGTCCTCTAATCCCTCTGTTGTCGAATACCTACCTTCTGACCATACAGACTGTTAATATCCATACTATGCTCTTAGAACCCAAAATACTGACAAGGTAACCTAGTTTGGTAACTACAATGCCCATATTTTTTTCTTTTAGAATCCTACTTTGCACTGTATTCATTTGTTGAAACCAAATATTCTAGGGACTTTTTTTCTGATGCTGTAACTACTGTATTCATTTGCTGACTCACGTGTTCCATGGACTTGTGTTATTCTGTTGCTGTTACTTTAGTACTGTAAATAATTGCTTATGTGCAGCTTTTCTCCCCATCTTCCACTGAAAAGATGTCATCTCGGCCCAGTGGACCTTCCCAGTAAACAAATGCAAATAAATAAATAAAATAAAGATCTGCATACTGATATACAACACACATTCACTCACATTTCCACCAGTCCTAAGCACTGCTTGGGTAGTGTATTTATAGCAAAGAATGCTTTTGTTTCATTTGATGTATGCTTTCTCATCACAGGAAGTACAACTTCAGTCCTCACTGCCATACCGTCTTCCTTTCATTATTTCACATTAATAAAAGCAAGTTGAACTTGCTCTACATTAGTGGTGCACTATGTCTGGACCCGGGGCCAAATCCCGCCCTCAACGCAACATCATCCGGCCTCCAGAGAGTAACCAAAATTTTTTTTAAAAAAGTGAAAAAATGCTATGCCTTATTCCAGTCACTCAAACTTTCCAGCACGTGCTTACTTACCTAATTGAATGCAATTGCGCACACCTCTAATTTTAGCTGCAGAAGTAACTATTCTTTGTTGTTTATAACTTGTACTCTGTAAACAGTAGTAACCTTCTACAAGAGTTTGTAATCAGTCATGACTACAAGCCAGAATAAAGTTAAATGCAAAGTTGATGTAAAAAGCAGGCAATTTCATGACTACTGTCATAAGTAAAAATGCCAGTCACCTGTATCAGTTGCTAACTGGTAACGACTTACTATGTTTTGAGGTGGCCCGCAGATGCATTAAGAATTCTTGTAGTGGCCCTCCCCATAAAAAGGTTGTGCACCACTGCTCTACATAAAATTCCTGACAGAAAACCTTTATAAATGGTTATATTACATGTCACTGCTGACAAGTTGATTAGGTTTTGCCCAATCACAATTGAATGAATTTTCCTTGCATCATACTGCATGTTAGACTTTAAGGCACAGTGGGGATCACTCTTCAAGACCGTTGTGCAGTTTCTCCTTTTCCCTATTGTTATGTAACCATGAAGTTAATATATGTAATTATCAAGATGTGCAAAGCTTGCCCCCTTCCCCTACCTCAAATATGGGGTGGGGGATAGCAGTGTCTTGTCCACTGCAAAAATAAATAAATAATTTGTCTGGGTGTAGTACGATCAAGGCTAGAAATACAGGACTCAAACTAGGCTTTTAGCATACATCCTGCCTTCACTTTGCTGTCAGTTTTTCACTCTAAAGCTCCTCTGCAAAGCACATGTGCAACAATGAAGTTGCTGCCCTCTCCTTGAAATAGGATGTAATTTATAGTCTACAAAGATACTACATACAGTGGATATAAAAAGTTTACCCACCCCTGTTAAAATGCTAGGTTTTTGCGATATAAAAAAATGAGACCACAATTTTCAAAACGTTTCCCACCTTTAATGTGACCTATGATTTGTACAATTCAATTGAAAAACAAGAAAATCGGTTAGGGGAAAAAATATAAAAAAAAAAAAAAAAAAAAACCATACAATACGCTGGTTACATAAGTGTGCACAGCCTTAAACTAATACTTTGTTGTGTGTGCACACACTTAAACTAATACTTTGTTGAAGCACCTTTTGATTTAATTACACCGTTCAGTCTTCTTGGGTACACACCTGCCATAAATTAAAGAGACTCTGATTAACCCCAAATAAAGTTCAGCTGTCCTAGTAGGATTTTCCTGACATTTACTTAGTTGCCTGCTACAGCATAAAGCCATGGTTCACAGAGAGCTTACAAAGCATCAAAGGGATCTCATTTTTGAAACGGATCAGTCAGGAGAAGGGTACAAAAAAATTTCCACAGCGTTGACTATACATGGGAACACAGTGAAGACAGTCATTAAAAAGTGGAGAAAATATGGGACAAAAGTGACACTGCAAAGAACTGGACATCCCTCCAAAATTGATGAAAAGACAAGACAAAAACTGGTCAGGGAGGCTACCAAGAATTTCTGGCAAGTACTGGTTGTGTACTACATGTGACAACAATCTCCCGTATTCTCCACGTCTGGACTATGGAGTAGGGTTGCAAGACGGAAGCCTTTTCTTACACAGAAAAACATCCAGGCCAGCTTAAATTTGCAAAACAATACAGCAAGTCTCCTAAAAGCATGTGGGAAAATGTGTTATGGTCTGATGAGACCAAGGTTGAACTTTCTGGCCACGATTCCAAAATGTACGTTTGGAGCAAAAACAGCACTTTGCATCACCAAAAGAACACCATCCCCATGGTGAAGCATGGTGGTGGCAGTGTCATGCTTTTGGGTTGCTTTTCTTCAGCTGGAACTGGGGCTTAAGTCAAGGTGGACAGAATTATGAACAGCTCCAAATACCAGTCACTTTTGGCCCAAAACCTTCAGGCATCTGCTAGAAAGCTGAAGAGGAATTTCACCTTTCAACAAGACAATGACCCCAAACAAACATCCAAATCAACAAAAGAATGGCTTCATCAGAAGAAAATTTAAATTTTGGAATGGCCCAGCCAGAGCCCTGACCTAAATCCAATAGAAAATTTGTGGGGTGACCTGAAGAGGGTTGTGCACAAGAGATGCCTACGCAATCTGAAAGATTTGGAGCACTTTTGCAAAGAAGAGTGGGAGAATATTGTTAAGTTAAGATGTGCCATGCTGATAGACTCCTATTCAAGAAGACTGAATGCTGTAATTAAATCAAAAGGTGGTTCAACAAAGTATTAGTTTAAGGGTGTGCACACACAACAAAGTATTAGTTTAAGGGTGTGCACACACAACAAAGTATTAGTTTAAGGGTGTGCACACACAACAAAGTATTAGTTTAAGGGTGTGCACACTGATGCAACCAGTGTATTCTACATTTTTTTATTTTTTATACTTTTTCCCCTAACATATTTGTTTGTTTTTCAAATGAATTGTACAGGTTACAGGTCACATTAAAGGTAGGAAAAGTTTTGAAATGATTTATTGTGGTCTCATTTTTTATATTAAAATAAACTGGCATTTTAACAGGGGTGTGTAAACTTTTTATATCCACTGTATGTGTAAGTTGCACTTACTCATAATAGTAGATGTTTGAATTCATCACTGCTGCATTAGCCTTTAGGCTATACGGGTTGTGTCTTGCCCAAGATACAACCACCAGCTAGCTTCCAAAAGCTCTGGCTCCCTCCCATACTGCCACTCTGACTGCTGATTGGTCAGCCCTGTGAAGGAATTAATCAGTAGTTAGAGTGGAATGTCTTCAAGACTTTCCTGCTTAGAAGTCAGTAACAACATACTCATCCTGAACTATACTATCAACAAATTTATGCAACAGTAAACTGTACACAAAAATAGGACATATGAGAAGGATCTGGCTACTGTAACAGAGGAATTTGAAGATCTACTGTTATGGTAAGTGCAGCTTACACAACTGTAGTATGCTCATCATCCCCACTGGTGCAGCAGCCTTCAGGCTATATGAACGGATTACCAAAGCCTATCCAACATGGGAGGGAGAAGGATATGGATCCAGAAGCTCATGGAGAACAGTCATAGCAAAGCTAGTCCTGGATCTAGAAACAGAATCCAATTTGTAATGTCTTGTAAAGGCATGTACAGAGGACCATCAAGTTCACTCCTGTCCAGTATATTGTTGAAGAAGATAAGGTCCTAGTAGAGTGGGACTTGATATTGCCTGGAACTTGTTTACAATGGTGGGCATAACAAAAGGCAACAGCAGAGGACAGTCATCTCTTTGGAAACCTGTTTAGAACTGGATGTTAATGCTGGGAACAAAAAAGGACAAACGAGTGATCACCTTTTCTAATGGACTTGGTTCCGACAGGATAGTACCTGACCTGCTTATGCACATCCAGAGTATGTAGAATTCTTTCTTGCTGGATCTGGACAGAACACAGAAATTGATAAGTTAATTCAAAATGAACTTTGTAACAATCTCTGACATAAATGAAGGATTTGCTCTTAATGATACGGTATCCTTATGGAAGATCAGATATGGTTCAAGCATCATGAGAGCTTGCAACTCAGATACTCTTCTGGCAGATGTTGGAGCAATGAGAAAAACAGTATTCCATGTAATAAATCTTAAATCTGCATGATGTACAGATTCAAACAGAATCATAGTTGACTTTTCCAGTGCAAAGTTAAGATCCCAGGTCAGAGGTACAAAACTGCTTTAAGAAACACTTTCACCAAAAACAAAAAAAACAAAGATGAAAGTGGAGATCCAAGCACAGACATTCTGACATAGCTGCAAGATGCACTTCAATAGAAAAGCTTAATAGACCAGAGGCTAATTACTCTCACAAATATTTACACACCATTGATACATACTTCCTGACAGGGCCCTGGTTATTAGCCAAGCACCAACTAGAAAAGCTTTTCTACTTGCCAACAGAAGATTTTCTAGTAGCAGGCTTTCTTGCCTCCTTTAGTACCTTGCTGTATGTCCGCTGAAAAGAAGTGCCTAAAAGGAATTAGGACTGAGTCATCCAGGCAGTGCAAAAGATGTTTTATGATTGGGGTGCATCAAACTCCCTTCTGTCTTGTGTGAGGAGGCCCAATTTGTAAGGAAGCTTGGTGCAACTTCCCTTTGTCAATTCCATAGGAAAGGAGAAACAATTTTGCCTGGGCCAAAAGGGAGTCACCACAATTATTTTTGAGGATGAATCTCTAGAATTACCCTGGGCAACAGTGGAAAGGGTGGAAATGCATAAAGGATGAGTCCCATTAATGGGAATGAAAATATATCTGTCTTTCAGGCCTGCTTGCAAGGAATGCTGGAGAAGAATTTATTCAGTTGCTTGCTTTGAATGTAGGTAAATGGATCTACTTGAAGTGTTCCCCACAACTGGATCAACTCATGGAAGACTTCCTCTTTCAGTTTTCTTTCTTGAGGGTCTGTCCTGGTCCTGTTAGATTGCCTGCCACTATGTTTTGCTCTGATAGCATGCATGATGCTTGTAGGGTTGATGAGTACTGAAGAGCTACTTCCCAAGGAATCATCATCAGCCGGTATGGAAGAAATGACCTTGTAATTCCTTGCTTGAAGTACCACATCAATGTGGTGTTGTCTAAAATCACCTGAAGAGATACAGAAACAATAGACAAATGAGATTCTAAGGCAAGGACCAAAGCCAATATATCCCTGACATTTATGTGCTTATGTCTGTAAGAGTCATCCCAAGACCTTGTACCTTTACCTCCCCCTTGAAACTGCCCCTGAGAGAATTTGGAGATGCCTGCAATTACAGGCAGACTATGAGGTAGAGAAGAAAAGAGGAGAGACACATTTGCTTGTATCTGTAGCCTCCGCAAGTGTGGACACTGGAATCTGAAATTCCAGGACATACAAATGTTGGGTCCATTAATTTTTTTTGGAACCATTGAATCTTTCTCATGTACACCCTGGCAACAGAAATCAGGAGAATAAAATATGCCATGAACCCCAGGATACTGAGATACTCTCTGGCTAAAATCTGAGACAGAATTGCAGAGCTCAGGAAAGTTTACAGATAAAGATCTACCTTGTCATGTCAAAATAGCTTTTTACTGCACAGTTTCTAGAACACATCCTAGAAAGACAATCCTATCTAACAGAATCAAGGAGAATTTATGAATATTTATCTGGAGCCCCAGACTGATCAGAAGACATGAAAACTATAACAATGACTCTTGACATCTGTGAAAAGGCACTGAAAAAATGAGTAAGTTGTCTTAATAAATATATGAATACCATTCAGTTTGCAATGAGATACAACTGGACCAGACATTCTGTAATTACAGTTGGAGCAGTAAATAACTCAAACAGTAATACAGAGAATTGATAAAGTGATCCAGACACAGAAAATCTGAAAAAACTCATGACACTTTTGGCTGCGTTAATGTGATTATATGCATCTTTCAGACCTAATGTTACCCTAAGGGCTAACAGACTATTAAAGTTAATATCTTGAATTTGACAACTTTCACATACAAATTTAAAAAGGAAAGATCTAGAAGTGGTCTCCAAAAAGACACTTTAACTGGTACCAAAATATTCTGGAATAGAAGCCTTTGCCCCTTTGATTTAATACCCGAGTAGCAGATGGTCAGCAAGTGCTGAAGAATGTGAGGGAAAAATCCTGTTTGGTTTGGAGTACGATAGGAACATCGCTGAAAAGAGATATTTGTATCCAGTGCCAATTGTACCCCTCCTGAAACAACTTTAACTCCTAAGAGTGTGCCACAAATCTGTTGTCAAAGCGAAATTTACAGAGCCAGTTGCTGGAACAAATTTTGGGAGACAGGAGCAGGAGAGAGGTGGGTGGGGGAATGAATGTTGGTATAGTCATTCTCAGCTTGACGACTGCTCCTTTTTTAGGAAAGGATCCTTGTTTCTCCTCCTGCCACCTTAGGCAGGGTTACTTTGTTTTCTTTTTTTTTGTTTTTTAAGACATGAAAGAGGATCGGGGAGATCTGTATGAGTGGCCCTGAAAAATACTGTAAACTCACTAAATTAATTTCCATCTCTTAAATTCTCTTTTGAGCTGAGTAGCAGATGAGCCAGGTAAAACTTCTGTACCTAAAGCTGAATTCAAAATTTCAAAACTTTACCTCATCAGAAAACTTGATTACATACCCAAAAACTGTATCAGAAGCACCGACTTCAGAGAGAGTATCTGCACAGTCATATACACTCCTTCAGCCATGTGTAAATACTTGAGAAATGGTAGAAGCAGTAGAATTTAGATAAGCATCACCTTCACTTGAAAGTGTGGCAGCTCATTCTCTCAAATTGCCTGTACAAAAAAATCACAAAACTCCACATGTTCTTCTTTTGGCTTTTTCCGGTTAGGGGTTGCCATAGGCAGAACTCCAGTCTGCTAATGATTGGCAGTAGATTTTTATGGTGCTGAGGTGCCAGCTCGACGCCCAACCTTCAACGAAGGCACACCCATTCACGCATGTCTTTCGAATGTCACTCAACCGCGGGGAGGACATCCAGACTCCACACAGAAGGTGCTCAAGCCGAGAATCGAATGGGTGAACCTCTTGCTGCGAGGCGACAATGCTACCGCTGCACCACAGCGGCTTCACACATGGGTCCAATATTTAAGAATTCTATACATCAAAATGAAGAAAAAGCCTTACCAGATCTGTCTAATATCTTCCCCTCCTTGTCCACAGGGGAAGGGTTGGAGGATAACAAGAGCCGGTTACTCTTAGCCAAAGACATGGAAATGGATGCAGGTTCAGATCTAAGATGAGAAAATAAATGCTAATTTGAGAAACTTTATAAGGCCTATCTGCTTTTCGGGGGACTGAAGCTTCTTACAGGTAGCATTACATACATTCTTACGCGTGTAGTGGCAGCCTTGGAGAGGCACAGAATGAGGAATACCCTCTTGTATCATATGTTCTCAATTCAGGGGGATCATCCATTTGTTCTACACCTTGTCCATCCTGGCTATAGTCTACAAAATGGAAAATTCTTTCAGCAGAGGTTGTGATGACCAAGTTCCACTGAATCTGAGATTTGAGCATGACAATATGCAGGAGAAGCCACCCTGTCCCTATCTATGTCATAATCATCCGACATGTCTTCCTCAAGAATGCTTCCACTGACCTGATTAGTAGGTACTGTATTCTGGCTACCAGAATTAACTGCCTAACAATTTCTTGGCTATGGTAAGAAAATAGATACCATGTCTTCTGATGAACAATTTTTAACTTTTTTTGTTAAGGTATCCCCGATGACTGGCTAGAAGGTACGTCTGCCACATCAAGAGGCCTCATCCCTTGGAAACATTAAGTAGCATCCCCTGGTATGTCTCCATGCCAAGGTAAAGATGGTTTGAACACTGGAAGAGCAGTAGAGGAAGTGGCTGACTCTTGGTACACAGTGACAAAGAACTACACCAGAAGAAAATGGAGAGGTAAATGAGTGGTCTAAGGAAATCGGTTGTGGTGCAGAGTCAGCAATGGCTCTCTGGAAAGTTGTTTATCTTCTAGGAACTATAGAAGCCTGACCAGCAGGAGGGGGTAAATATCCATGCTGTGTCCAAAGAAAATGCTTTGTACATGGTAAGGACTGCTTGGTTGGAAGGCAAGTTGTTTGTATAAGCACCACACTTGCACCCCAATGTAGCATGCTTGTAGCACGTAGTGCTATCTCGGAGTTAGTATATATATATATATATATATATATATATATATATATATATATATATATATATATATAAAGTATATATAAAGTAACAGGGGGTGTGGGGGGCACAACCCCCACATGGGGGGGGGTGCAGGGGACTTGCCCCCCTGCAAAACTGCCTTTACAGTGTGCAATTTTATTTTTATTACCGGTTTGGTGAACTGGAATTCCCAAAAGTGCACTTTCTCATAATTGGGGTCGTACTTTTCTTTGTCAAGAGAAATAAAACTTCGATAAATAAAAGTAGACTCATATATATCTATATATATATATATATATATATATGTGTGTGTGTGTGTGTGTGTGTGTGTGTGTGTGTGTGTGTGTGTGTGCACTTTTCAAAGTTTTCTCTCTCTCTACTATTCTGCTTAACTATAAGATGTACCCACACTTGTTCTCTGCCTACTCAAACTTCATATAACTTTTAAAATGTCAGAAACTTCAATTGGAAGTTTCTTACTTCCAGGAGTGTATAGCTAAGAAAATTGTACCTAAGGGACTTCGCCAATGGTGCTATCCAGTTGGTATCATTAATAAATCACCCTTTCATCTGGAGTTGCTTGGTTTATTTGATAAGCAAGGCTTCGATTTTTTAGAAATGCTCATCACACAATATATTTCACAAACTGACACTCTGCGAAGTGATTTAGAGATTTTGGAGCATCAAATTATATCAGATACTGATGTCCAGCGATACAGGTATGACTATGCACGCATTTTTACAAGCAAAGATCACACAATAAACTGAGCGGCTGAAGTTAAAAAGAAGAAAATTAAAAGAGATGTAACTGCATATACTAATGGGAACGCCTATCCAGTCCCAACAAATTCTAGTTCCCCTGACAATAGTAGTGAAGGAGAGGCTTCAAATACTTTGCAATGCCCCCAACTAAGCTCACCTGACCAGAATAATGATGACAGCATGTTACAGACACCTTTACCAAGGCGCAGCGAATGGGTTAAAGAAAATCAGCAGAGAGTCAATGGACAATACTTAAATGAATGCCAGAATAAAGGTTCTTCTACTAGCCAGGAATTTCAGGTGGTCAGAAGCAAACAAAAGAATTCACAACAACAAGGGAGGAATGGGGGATACCAATTGAAGAAGCAGAATCGCAAGAGGAGATAAACAAGGTACCAGACATTATTACTAACTTATCTGGGGACTTTAAAGTGTATAATTTCTCCTCTATGTACATCAGCAGCGAAATAGTAGAGCTACTGGCTAAAGGATTAACATTCATACCAGAAAAGAGAGCTGGTATAGCAAGAACTATCATTGACTTAAAGTCATACATACGAAAAATTAATTTAGCAGTTTTGTTTGGGAATCAGTCTGCTATACACAATGATTTGCATATATCTAGTGTTTTCAGCCCTCCTATTAATGAGTCTCTTGCTATATTCGAACGCATTTGTGAGATGGACATAAGGTCTTTACTGGCAAAAAATCAACAGAGACAAGTTAAAAATATGACAGTTGATGAATTTGAACTATTTAACTTGTTGAAAATTTGCCATGTTAGAGTAATGAAGCCAGATAAAGGTGGCAGCCTTGTGTTCATGGATGAAGTGGATTACATTAACAAAATGTTAAATGTTTCATCTACTGAATGTTATTCTAAAGTTAGTTTAAACAAAGTGAATAGTGCACACAGAAGAATCAAAGAAAGTTGAAATTACCTGTTTTTGGAAAACAGTATTGATATAGACACATATAATTACCTATGCATGCCAGCACCAGTAACACCAGTGTTACTTGGATATCCCAAAATCCACAAAAGTATAATGGATCCACCCTTCAGGCCAATTGTGGATGGCAGGAGATCCATTACTTATGCATTTGCCAAATATGTGGACAGCAAACCTAAGCCATTTATTTGCAGCCAACCCCAAATTTGCAAGGATTCGTGTTTTTTTTTTTTTTTTTTTTTTTAGAGAATATTAATTCTCTTGAATTTGATGGAGAGTGTAATTTTTTGATGGTAGACATAAAGGATCTGTATACCGTCATACCTCAAGAGGTTGGCATTGAATGGGATAGTGAATTTCTGTTTTTGAAAGGGATGGACCAGCAAGAGATAAATGTAATTGCGTCCTTGTTAGATCTAGTTTTGAATAATAACTTCATGCTTTTTGACAAAGAATATTTTTTGCAAAAACCTGGGGTAGCCATGGACTCCCCATGCAGAGGCAGTTTTGCAAATTCAGTCATGGCATTTTGGGAAAGACATTTCCTATTTCAGAACTCCATTTTCAAGGAAAATGTAAAATGGTGCACTAGATATCAGGACGACATGTTTTTTATGTGGAAAGGAAGTCTAGATTTAGTAACAACTTTTATTACTGAAATCTCCAAATTCACAGACTTCCTAGATTTCACTTTTGAGTTTAACACAGACTCCATTAATTTTCTGGATGTGTCACTATCTAAAGACAGATCCAATAATAAAGTTAAGGCTAGCATTTTCAGGAAACCTACTTACTCAACACTTTTCTACACTTTAGTAGTAGCCACCCATTCCACCAGAAAAGGGCAGTCATTAAGGGTCAACTGGTTAGGGCAGCCAGAATGATCTCATCAGAGACTGACTTTCTGTTTGAATGTAACACAATGAAAGTCATGTTTTGTGAAAGGGGCTATCCAGACAAGCTTTTTCAACAATTGTTTGATGAAGTGGCTACTAAAA